>NW_008625113.1:0-13706 GCF_000691845.1 Merops nubicus
TAAGAAACAGTCTCGTCTGTTACAGTGTCCTTGCTAGCTTGATATATCTTTGCATTTCAAAGGTAAGACTTCCATTTGCTGTCTTCAGAAAATAATTATATGCAGGCTATGCAAGTTACTGACATTCCTGTTTTGACATTTTAAATAAAAACCTAAAAAGTTAAAAAAACTAAAATACTTCAAAAAATATTGCCACCATCTCAGATTGTTAACCCTTTGAACTAAGTCCCTTAACTTATTTTTTTTTCTTCCTTTACATGTATATACAAAAAGAATATTTGTCACAAATGGCAGAAACAAACTCAGACCTTCTCCTAAATGTGCAACATCCAATCTGTTTTCTGGACCACTCTCATGGTTTCAAGACACTGGAAATCAGCTATGTTTCATTACACACCACATTTTATATATTTCATTTACGGAAAGTACCCAAAAGCTTGACTTTCCCTTTAATAAAAGCTGTATGACCGTGGTCAAACTATTTGACAGAGAATATCAATGACTATTGGATCCACTAGCCAAATGCTATACTCTCTCCTGCACAGTCTTAAAATATCCAGGAAGAAATGCAGGTGTATAAACATGAAAAATAAACTACATGATGGAGCTTTTCAAAGGGGCCAGGTGAGCTGTTGTATTTCTTCCGCTCTTTCATTTTGCTAGAGGTTATCATTCTATTAAAGTAACAAGCAACCAATATTTTTTATTGTTGTTATTTCAGCCTTGCAGCCAGAGAAATACACAGTGATTCTTTTAAACATATGTTGTCAATAATGTGATAAAACTAATATTGTTTGTAGAATCTCTGTTAACCTCTACCTTTAGCTACACTCGATGACAGAACCTAACCCTCTAGTTATACATTCTATTATCCAGAAGAGATTATCATAACCACTCCTTCAGATAATTTCCTACCAATATTAGTAACAGTAGTGTATTGTGTTCTTTGTTTATTTTGTCTCTCTAGTGGAAGAATCATCACAAGTCAGTCTACTGAGAGAAATAAGAAATTTATCACAATTACAGTGATTTGATGGCTGAAGTGAGGACAGAAATATCTATGAGAATTGCAGGCACTGAAACAATAGAAATCACAGTTCTGTAGTGAATCAATTACATTAAAGACTCTGGAGGTGTTACCTGAGCTGAGAAAGTATACACTGACAAAGTATTTAAAATATTCAGTACAAATATCTATTTCCTTAGGTACACAAAAACAGTTTTCTAAATTTAATCTGCTAGTTCAGATTCTGTATAGCAACAATCCTTTACTGGAACATACATAGACATAAGGCTTCTGCTCTCAAGTGTAATGTTGAAACCCTACTGGCAGAGATAGTGATATACAAGGCAGTTGATGACAAAAAAAAATTTAAAAAAAAAATTAAAAAAAAATAAAAATTAATAATTCTTATTTAAATCTTTCTGACCTCTATAGGATTAGGTAAAAACAAAATAATTGGGTGTTGAATTACACAACTGCATTTTACCACTCTCACAGAAGTGTGTGGGGCTTTTCCCCCCACTTCATACACAACAGACAAATTACACTTTGCCAGACTTACCGTGTATACTCCTCCAGAGAGAGCCATTTAAAGAAATATTGAGAGTGACCTCTTCTTTGTGTGGAGGTCCTGAATCATATAAACCAGATATTGCTGAAGTCCAAGAGCGGTGTAATTTCATTCTGCTCCCTACACTGTGAAATATAGAACCATTGGTGTCGTGAAATCGAAGAAGTATAAAAATGAAAGTCCTTACTGATAGAAGCATGTGCAGCTTATATTAAATTAAGAAGGATGGAAACAGATCTGTGGCTTTTGAAGTACATGAAAAACTACAGCACCACTGAAGACACCAGCAGGTCAGGGGTGTAAATGGAAATAACTACTTTAGGGACAGGCTGTTCAGGACCCATATTGAAAACCTGTGTGTCGCATATTTTCACAAAATCAATTTATTTCCAGCAACTTGGGAGTTTTAGGGTTTAAGAAATATAGTTATGGCCCAACTGTCAGCAAAGAACAAGTTTTCTAAAAGTAGAAAAGCTATCGAAGGCTGTGCCCCTTCAAGAAAAACAGCAGAAACAAACAAACAAAATAACCCAAAATATTTCCTTCTACAGGAGTCTGATGGCCAGTTTGTGATATTTGCCTCCTTCAAGTAAACGGTTATATTTTTATATACATCTGTGTATATAAACATGGGTGTATGTGTGTATAGGTAGCATACAAAGCACACACATTCCTGTGGTCATACAGAGTAAAATGTCAATATGAATTAATGAAAGAGACTTTTCTTTTTGCTACCAAGTGATTTTTTTTTTTTTTGAGAAGAATATAATGCATTTTATAATATTATGCAGAAGCCCAAGTGTAAGTAACAAATTTTGGCATTTATAATTTACTTCAAATGAAATATTAAATAGTTCAAATTTATTTGGAAACTATTTACCATTTTTAAAAAGTTTATACAAAATTATTTTCAAGAAGGTTATGTTAACTCACCTATAAATTATGCAAACTGTATTATACAGTATATATTTAAGTACAGACAAAAAAACTAGTTGTTTGTCTAGTTGTAGGAGAAAATCTGGTTTTAGTCATTCTCTTTTAGAATTTTACTAATAGCAACAAGAACAGTTTCACAATTTCATTGGAAGGGTGCAAAACTATATTCACAATTAAAACAAAGCACTCTCCTATTGTTTCTTAACACCTGCTATAATTCAAAAGACTGAATCAGGTAAGGAACACTGGCTATGCTTTGCATAGATTCTTTTTACTAGACTGGGTAATGTCCCTGATAATCTCCCCAGCATGTTTCAAGATGCATGCTAAGATGCAATGTAAATTTCATACTTCAAGACAAAAGCCACTGACTGAAACACACAAATCATGAAAAGAAGTTAGGAGTATGCTCCTCTTATCTCTCCAAAATCCAGTTCAAACACTGCCTGATAATTCACCTCCTACATCACCTCTCTTGCACTGTATTTTTTTTTAATAGGGGAAGATCAAGGGATAGTCTTGCTGCAGCCTGGTAGCACAAAGGTCTGTATAATTAGGACCTTCAGAAGGAATAAGTTGCCAAACAACTCCTTGCTTTTGATGGTCTCTTAGAGCTGTCTGCAGAAAATGGAAATAGCTTTTAGCTGCAACATTTGGGGCACAGTGCAGCATCTGAATTGAAGGTCTTAAAAATAGCTTATAAAGACCCCTTTATGCCTGCCCCTTGTCTGCTTTGCTTGCTTCCTCTTAACTGTTCAAAGCCCTCAGCAGTTAAAGAAGGCAGCCAGTAAGTGCAGTCTGAAAGACTCAGAAGCTGCAGAAGTGTTCTCATTTACTGGCAGAAGCTACGGTGGATTTACTTGCTCTTGAATGGTGCATCACATCAGGAAAATCAGATCTAGTGATTGTTTCTTTCCAGAATATTATCTATGTTGTATGAGCATTTTATTTTTAAAGAAGACTGTTGCAGCAAGCCCTGTTCTCTACCACTGATAGTACAATGGATACTCAGTCTCTACTGCTGTCCAAAACAGGACAGGAAAGTGAACACAACACCAAGAAATATCTTGAAGCAAAACTACACTTCAGCAAGTGCCAGGAAAAAGGAGAACTCACCAGCTTCTGCACTGCATATTCTTATTGCTTTCTAAAATAGCCCTCTGCACCACTTAATCTTACTTGAAACACATAAAATACGATTTGTATAGCCGCTTTGCTTGGGAAATCCAAGTAGCATCCAATGAATATATAAATGTATGCACACACACATATGTATGTATACATGTGCTGATACTTTTCAAAGCTTTTTGTACACATACATTCTTTGCATCATTGATTTAAATATTAATTCATAAATAAGATTAATTTAATCTTATTTATTATCAAAGTAATGCAAAGAATATCCTCACCTGCAACTAATTCCAAGGAAACTGACAGCTGACAGCAGCTGCAGGATAAAATTTCACTAAGCTTTTGTTAAGAATATTTTCTCCCTGAAAACATATTCTAGATTGTTTTTTACTTCTTGCATCTATTTGTTAAAATTTTGTTTATTACCAAATCAAAATAGTTTTGTGAAGTTTCATAGTCTCCAATATTTCACTGAAGAAACAACTATAAAATGAAAATGTATATCACATTGATCTGCAGAAATCTTCAACAAAATTTAAATTATAAACTAGACAGAAAAATAAGAACTATATTGACACTCAGATAGGAGAGATAAAGGTGTATTCTCATAAATATTACAAATTTTATGTATTTTCTGTGTTGGCTGCACAACCACATGAATACTGTTTCTTCCTATTTAAATGTTTTGAAAGCAGTCTCTCCATGAAAAAATATTCCAAATTGTCAATTGTATATACTTATTAAAATAATAGCAAGAGAATTTTCACTACTACATGCATTTCTTTAAGTAAAAACTAAAAAACCCTTCTTGCAATCCAATATTCATGTTAGATATAATATAGTGAGATCCTGACAGCTTTAAAGAGATGAAGATCAGTAAAAGTCAAGACTTACTTCTGATCCGCTATCAGAAATATGGTTTCCTACATCAGGTGTGACCTGTTTTTAGAAACATTATGCTTCAGAGAGCACAAGTAAGAAACTCCTGTTTAAAAAGATAGGAGGAAACGAGAGGAAACATGAAAGTGTGGCGTACAATAATAGGGGGCATCATTTATGCAAAAAACTTTTAATAATAACCATTTTTTCAAGTGCCGGTTAAAAGAATTAGAGCTGAAAGAAAGCAATGACTTTAAATAATTCCCCATTTAAATTAAGGTACTTGTACTTTTCTATTTTAAGACAAAGCAAATATAAAACACGAGCCCCAAATCTTTATGCAATATTTGCTTTCTTTGTGATACTGCTATTGCTTTTCTCTTGGTTTTGTTTCTCTTTGTATTTTGCATCTGCATCTTGGATTTCTACTTATTATTATAAGGAGAAAGAAATCATACAGTTATGTTCCTATTGTTTGAAACAATAGTTAATCATCCTTTTCTGGAAAATAGCACTACACTACTAGCGTTCCTGGCTGTGAAATTTGCATTCAGTTCCTGGCTAGCAGCTTTGCATATTTCTTTATGAGAAGGAACTACAGCTCCCATAAGGCAGTGGAAATTAAAGAGAAAATTGTGCTAAAATGTTTTAAAAAGAAATGTCTTTATTCCATTTAAAGACAGTGTATGCTTAGATGTTAGACTGATGCACAATAAAATAGTTCTTTTTTCATTAGATCCAAATAATCTTATCCCATAATTCACCAAAAAGGTATTCCATGCCATATGATATTATGTTCAGCAATAAAATCTGGATCCTAGTATTTCCAAAATATTATATATATATATATATATATAGCACCAATACTAGATGCTAGCATTTCCAAAATATCTGGTGTTTGCAGGGTGGCTGGGCATCAGTCTGCTTCTTAGACAAGGTGACTGATTTGCTTTATTATCACTTGCTTTTAATTTTTTTTTCCCCCATCTTTCTTTCATTTATTGAAATGTTTTTGTCTTGACACATGAGCTTTTCTCACTTTTTCTCTTCTGATTCCTCTTGAGGAGAGGGCATGTAAACAGCTGGTAGGTGCTCAATTGCCAGAAAAAGTCAAGCCACCACAGAAACAACCATTTTAACAACTTCCCATTTCACATAACTTTCTAGTAAATGTTGTTTACATTTTGATATTAATACAGTAGAATGGTCAAATTACATGTTAACATTATCACATTCCAGATAGTAATTAAAGCTTCAAACAGAAAGTACCTTGCACTAAAAACCTGATCTAAACCATAAACAAGAACTACAATAGCATACTGTAAGGACAAATAAAGAACTGCGTTCCCAGTCTAAACAAAGTGCACCAACAATTATCTGTTTCTTCCACCTCCCTTTTAACATTGTCTTTTTTTTTACTTTCTTTTAAATTATATTTCCTTCACTTTTCCCATCCCTTCTGTCTCAATGCCATTTTCACTGATATACCTTTGTTCACAAATATGGAATTTACATCATTGAAATACAAGGCAGGCATGACATGTCAATATTCTCTCTGTAACTGATGTTTTATTCCTACCATGTATTTCAATGGGAGGACTAAATGTCAAATATCAACAATTACACAATGAATACAAGACATTTTATATACTTGGTGGCTAAACAAACAGAAAAAAAAAAATATTCACTGAAGTTATATTTTTGTTCAAAGTTTGACCAAAAAACATGAGACCACTACAGAAGTGAGATCATAATTAGTCTCAGTACAAGGACTGTAAATTTTCACTTCAAGTATTCCTGGTACAAACTTAAATACATTCAGTGTGACATTTAAGAAAGAAGAACTACCATTACTGAAGGGCAAGGAAGTGAGGGAGGAAATTGAATTTTTCTGTATTGATTTTTAGTGCTGAAGGAACTTGATTGACAATACTGGCAGCTAGAATCCTTAGGATTATCTATGGACTTGATATGTATTGCTAATTCAGCTAATCTCCTGTACAATTTATAGCTATTGTGCCTGAATTTTGACCTCTATAATAGTTCTCAAAGCAGGAAGGAAACTGAGTGCCCCTGTCCACCCATTGTATGACTTTCATGGTGAGACAGAAGAGAAGTCAATTTTTATGATGATCTTTTGTTGACAAATGCATTGACAAGTAGGATAAAACATATACATCACTTTCTATCCCCCCATAAATAGCCACTGACAGTAACATAGTCATTCTCTATGAAGGTAAAACCTAAAACTGCACCTTCAAGAAGAGAGTTACGGTATTGATCATATTGAAAACTTGAAGTAAAAAGATGATGAGGAAATATGCATCTGTTCTAAACACATTGAAGCAAACTGAAAGTCTCCTCTGGAGGTCCATGAAAAAGCAATAGCCATTTTACATTTCCCCATTTCCAAACGGGGAAAATAGGAAGGTCTAAAAAAAGCCCCAGAGAATTATAAATTTAATATATGAGCCCATTACTTGATCTTTAGTCAAATTTAATTCCGATAGTTTAATACACAAAGTTTGCTTTAAAGAGCCATGCTGCTCTCTGGAATGAACCACTTCATTTTAGCATTTCACTTTTCTGCCTTTAAATTCTGTTGTTTTGGGTATTTTTTTCCTCTTTCTGTTATGCAAGGCCATGGAGACCAACCTCTAAAGATCAGCACTTTTTGTTTTCTATCTTTCTGTTTCTTCCTAGAAAATATTACCACTGCTTCAGATGAGTTCCCAACTGTTTTCCGACTGTGGCAAAGATGAAATTTATACTATTTTGGTTTACTGTAGTTTTCCCTCCCTTCTTTCCCTGACATGCTTCATTAGTATTTTTTGCTCACTGATAAAAATAATTTGTAGACATGTAAACATGATAGACGTAGTAGCCAAATTACATGGTTTTTTTTGGTAGCCTGTAACAGTCTTCTGTATCACTTCTGTATTTTCTACAAAATTCAGTGCCACTGTATCTAATCATAAAATTCCTTTTATTTAAAAAAAAAAAAGAAAAAGAAAAAAAAAGTTACATACTCTCAACACAGTGAGAAAATAAAATAATGGAATATTTCTTCTTAAAATGAATTGTGGTGTCATTTTTGCTTGCCACATCGTACAGACTCCAAAATCTCCTCAGAAATAACCATGCTTCTTCAGAGTAAGATCAACCTTCCCTGCTTTCCAGGAAGATAATCAGAAACATAGCACAAGTTAAAATGATAAATGGATGGGACAACTGTCCATTCCTAGTTGTTAGTGTTCTTCTTATTTCAAAAATTCTATTGCTATGAACTTCTATTACTTCCACATATAAGCTGTGTACAGATGTATATAGAGTACTGTATGGTCATCTAATGGCAATAAATTTGTGTAAGATAACTTACATGAACTGAATAGTACTTTGTTTCTGACCTAGGCTCGACGTGAGATTCCCCAGTTTCCCAGAGCCTAGAAGAGTCAACATATACGGACCGCAAAGCCATCAGCTCTCACGTACCTTTTTCCCTATAAGCTTTGATGTTTTGTTCTGGATATTCATCCCACTCTCCTGTGCTCTGAAAATACATATCATGTTTTTCAGGAGTCAAATAACTCAAAGTTTTTGTTTGTCATTTACAGTACAGTATCTTCGCACAGTTGATTAGCTGATGGGCTTTTCTGAGCACTGTAGTATGTTCTGGGCCCAGGATTACTTCTACTAGAAGACTACCCCTTTCCTTCATGACAGCATCAGCCTGTTAGCAAGACATATAACAGTAAAAAGTACCCTAGGATGTCTATTAGCCCTCAGAGTGAAGACACAAAGTTGACATGTGTTAATTTTGCCTGCCAGTTTGCATCAGTTTGTAACGAACGGATGTGATACATTGTGGTGACATGAAGACAAGCATTGGAGCTTTCTATCAATAGGTACTTAATCTGCTTTCTTAACAGTTTAACTGAACAGATCCTCCTTCACTTTCCCCATCTAGAGAGTGATAACAGGCATGTACACGTTCACTAAAGAAAATGCCAGGGAAGCACAGACAATATGGGATACAGGAGGATGTCTTTCATTTCAGTTCACGTCAGTCATTCAATTGATGGCTTCTCAGAAAGAAAAACTGTGCAAAACGTGACCTCTTTTTCATCTCTCCCACATCTTGGATCATGGTTTAGAAATGTGTCCTTGCTTCTAGAGATATACACTGTACTGAAATGTACTTTTTAAAATGCAGCTGCGGCAGGTTAAAGTACAGTTCCTGCTGTATACATGACATCTAATTTCTTTGACATTTTTGCAACATTATTAAATACTTATAAATAAGATTAAGTTCATAAGTATCTTTTTAGACTTGGCTTACTGCACTGTTTTGACATAGAGTAGTGTGAGCATGTTGTGAGATCTGACATCCTTACAATAGGTTCTCACAATTTACATAACTTCCTCAGCTACAGAGTTGCACCTCCCCAAGGTGGATGCAATGGGACATATATTTGGTCAGCAATAGCATATGTTTTGTTTTCTATGCTGTGTGCCCGTCATCTTCTAACTGATCTTTGCCCATCAGGGGTCTCCATTAATTGTGGTGGGTGGGTTTAATCTGTGAACAATACTGGGACAAACTAGCTGCTCCTTTTTTCTGACTTATTTTCATTAAGATGAATGGATTGGACAGTGGTTTTGTTTGTTTGTTTGTTTTCCATTGAATACCTTTTAAAGCCTAACATCCTCTAAAACCTAACATCATTTTGCCTTGAGCACAAAACTTTCATGAAGTCCAGCCAAAACCACTATGTCATTGTCTCAGGCCTCTGCCAGTTTAAGACATTGTCTCTAGTGTTTTTTCTCCTTGATACAATTGTAAAAAATATTATGTTACCACTAAGGCCTTTGACTGTGAATAACTTTGTTTTGTGACCTTTACTTGTCGTTCACTTGCAAGGTTTTAATGGACTGTATTCTTTTGTTTTCTTGTCTCTCTCTTTTTTTCATTCCTAGTCTTGTTTATCTTCTTCTTATTTCCATGCCTCCTTTTTCCTATTTATTCCTTTCATTGATCCACAGACTATTCCCTCTCCTTTGTTCTGTATTAACATGTAATACTGAGACTGTGCGAATTCAGGAGGATTTCTTCATGCAATTCAGAAAACAGATTGATTGTTAACAGCTGCATATTTTTTATGCCTCAGTTTCCTTACAGTAAAGGAATGGGAATTCAATGCTAAAAATTCCTATCCACTGCCTGTTGTTCAGTTAGGGCTGGACTTGTAGGCATGACTGTAGTTAAACAGTGTGTGAACCTCACTAAGATTAATTCTGTGAGCAACAATAATGGCATAACGTAAACAATATTTCTTCACCGTCCAAAAATGATTCCCTGAATTCTAATAAACTACAGATCTTCATTTGTATTTAACAACAGAGACATTTGAGCTATGTGGCAATTCCTGAATTATTCACTGAAATATAATTTGACTTGTATATTTCCTCAGAGTGAATATATTTGTATTCCTTTCGTACCATCTGTACAACATTTACTATATTAAATACTGCATGATTCTGAAAATTTGGCTATTTTTAGTATCTAAATATATGCAAGGGATTGTAAAGGAATTCTCTATAAAACAGAGCATAAGTACTTAATTCTGACTACCTTTAAAAAGTTAGCGCTTTTTCCAAACAGTTTAGTTCTCCTGAGCTGGTTAGAACATAACTGACAAGAAATTCTCTTGCTCTGAATCCATCTTCCATATTAGATATATATGCGAGCTGTCTCCATTCAAGCTGAAATATTCATTATCAGGTCATAAAGGTGAGCTCTGCGGTATAATCAGCCGTACTTGTGAGGGAATATGACTGCTTAACTCTTTTAGTTGCCAGACATACTTGTGATTAGTCAGATTCTTCCAGGAAGGATCGGTCCTGAGAGTTCATCCTTTGTGTTCTTTTTCCCAGTACTCATTAGTGGATTAGTGTCTATAACAGAAAAACTTTTCCTCTGTTGTGCTCAAATTGTGAAACAGTATAACGGACATGAACATAAAAGAATAATGTACTATGACTGAAAAAGTCATGAATGAATGGGAAAATTGGGGGAGTGATATTCATAATTATTTCAGTCACTTCAGACAAGTATTTTAAAATATTTGAAACATATTTTAATTTTCTTTAAAAAAAAAAAAAATATGTATAAACTGCAGTTTGGATTCAAACAATAAATATCTAGAGATCCTAAATCTATCTCAGTCTTTTGGATCAGCATTTTGGTTACCTTTGCAAAAATTTTGCTAAGCTGCTGCCACTCTTCTCCCTCTCATGTATCTTTTTTTTTTTTTTTGTCTGCAGAACCCTGGTGGCTCTTTCCATGTAAAGAAGGACAGAAAAGGCTGCAGGCTGGTTCCTAGTGGAAGTCCTAGATTGTCAGTAAAGAAATGGACCCTGGAGTACTGGAAGTATTCTTGAATATCATCTTGTTCCTCTCACTGTCTCAAGGCATGAAAAACTGCAAACTAGTAAATTCTGACAGATGTTTGTGTAGCCTGCTCATAGTGCTAAAAAGATTTTCCAGATGTCTTACCTAAATACTGCCTCTGCACTTCTGCCATCTGCCACACATAAAGAAAAAATATTATTTCAGATCTTAAAACTATTCTCATTTCCATGATCCCTCAGTTATTAACTTTTGGCTATCTTTTTTCAGTGTTCAGGGTAAAACAGCCACATTTTATATACCTCTTTCCATTCTCTCTAGTTTCTGTCCATTGAACTCTGTCAAAGCAACTCCTGTCTTTTCTAAAATCTAAGAGCATCTAGAATCCTGCATTTCTGCTTTGTACTTTCCAGTGTGGTGTTTGAATTTTTAGCGGTAGTATGACTCTTGTTTAGCTTGAGATCCACTATAGCTCCTGGCTGCTACTTTACTAGTTGATCTTTCTTCTATATTTATGCAGCTGATTAATCCTACTAATATGTAGTATTTTGTACTTTTCCTCTTGAAATTCATCTTATAATTTTTCAGCCCACTGCTTTAATTTGTCAAGATAATTTTGAATTCTATTCTTGTCTTTCAATATACTTGCTGTCTTTCCTATCTTGGTATTGTTTGCAAATTTAATTAGCACAGTCTTTATTGTCAATTTTTCCTACTGCCCTTAGTCCAGCGGATTCCCCTCTGCATGTCTGAAAGCATAAAGTAAACACTAAAAATATTTCTAAAATATCTCCTGTGACCAATTATATTCTTACTATGATATTAATGCATATTGAGGTCGAAGATGAGTAATACAAATGAACAACTTGTGCACTTAAATTATGTTACGGGATAACACAGAGGGCATTTATAAGTACCAGACAGTGCTAGAAATGTATTATTCAACCCTATTCCAGTATTACAAGTAAGAACACAAAATTATATTATCTCCATTTCTGAATTTATTATGAATGAAATTTAAATATTCTAAACAAATACTCATACAAAATTATGCCCTTTTGTCACTATTTTAAACTGTGTGGTATGAATTTAAGGTGTAATTTTCTATTAACTGGTTCCAGGGAACATTCAGCATTTATCATGGTGTCACATTCTCCTTAATAGTGTGAGTGTGAAGTGAATACAAACCCCTAAATGCCTAAATTGATGGAAATGGTAAAAAACCTTTAGAAATAAAGATATATTATTCATCAAGCTAGCTTGATGTCATTTAATCTTTCATCTGTTTGTTTTTTTTTTTTTTTTTACCTCATACACCATTATACTGATACTCCAGTGCTGTGGTTTGATTTATTCTTGGTTCTTGTTGTTGGTTTTGTTTTGGTTTCTTTTGGTTTGGTGGGGTTTTTTTGGTTTTTTTTTGTTTTTTTTTGTCACATGCTACTTATTTCAGTTCTCATGTGACCCCTGTGCACTTTTAAGAGTGCTAGTATGTGTGCATGTAACCATAAACATCTCAAGTCTGATATCTTCTCTCTGAGAGTAGTCGGTTCTTTATTCTCAAAGAAATACAGAATTAGAATAGTGTTAAGTAATGGAGTCATCCGTACTTGAATTTTTTTTTTCTTCCCCATGAATTAGAGCATGGTATCTCTTTGAAGCATAAGGGATTATAGCTCTTTCTAATTTTACCTAAAAGGCCTGTGGATATTCTCATTCATATAACTGTCTAATCCTTTTTTTCAAATCATAAGATCTTGGCTTCAATGGTAAGCAGTGATGGTCCATTCCACAGCATGTTATGTGTTTCATATTTGCCACATTTTATGGCAGAACACTTCTGACTGAAGTACATGTTATGTTACAGACAAGGAAAGGATTCATCCACATCTTATCTTGCCTGCTTAAAGCCTGCCTAATGAGCCTTGTCAAATTTTATCCAAGGGAACTCTGTTGCTCAAGTGAAGCACTATGTAATGTAGATACTAAACAACAATCCAGCACACCATCAAAACAGGTCCCTCTTTCTTCTGACACCTTTCTAATGAAATTCAGTTGCTGATATGTGCCTAATTTTCTGTGTTGTAAGAAGGACCTTTAATACCAAATACAATGATGCAGTAATAATGACTGTCCTACCCAGTATACACAACAGTCAGGAATGTTACCCATCTTTACAACAACCCACACACTGGAAGAAAAATTTGCAAGTGAACGTTCTATATTGCCTCTACTATTCCCTTCTTCTCATTTACCAAGATGAAAATCGAGTCAGAAGAGCCTTTCCTACATATAAACACCAATATTTACACAAAAAACACACACAACTGGAAAAGGGAGAAGTCATAATAAAGAAAAAACTGTAGTTATATTTTTCTAAACTTCAGAAAAATGGCTTTGATAGAGAAACATGTAAATGTTTTTAAACATAACCATACTTATTTACAAATAGACTGCTTCCATTTGAAGTCGTGGAAACAGGATTGGATAAAGTCATAATGAATGTATGCGCACTGTAATTACTATCTGAAAGAAACTAAGGAAATTGGGTACATTTAATGCAACATGGTATCTGAACTGCTGCACTGATAAAGAACAAAGTACAGCCACAGCCTTTGGAAAAGGTATTACTAATGACCTAAGAAAGTTAACAGACATCCCCTGAGATGGGAGACAAAGCAATTAGCTGATTGTCACAGAACCTGGGTGAGTCATCTTTCCATCTTCAACAGAGGAGAAGGACAAAATGAAATACCCTCTCAGTGGGTCTGATAGTT
>NW_008625113.1:13771-16573 GCF_000691845.1 Merops nubicus
AAAAAAAAAAAAAAAAACAATAAAAAAAAATCCAAAATGGCAGCATTTTCTATGAGCATCCAGGAAGATGCTTGGAAGGACAGTTTTCCCTACTCTGTGATCTTCCATCCACTCCTCAAATTACTACAAGTACTCCAGTCTACCTTTTAGCCCAACATAAACAACAAAAAAAATCTTTCCATTATTTATTTATTACACACAGACTCCTATAGGAAGTTATTTCACAATTTCTGCAAAAGGGATGATTTTCCATGTACTTTTCCCCTTCAACAAAAACTCTCTATAGCTACTCATTTCCAAATAGTCATACCCAGTAACAGATATTACTGTAATTGAAGTTCTGTACACTTACCTTTTTGAGGTTGCATTCCAAAGACACATCCATCCCATTTACTTCCATCAGCACCTTTAAAATCCTGTAGTATACTATATCATACTAACAGATTTGAAGTTCATATCAAGATTAACTATTGTGTTTCAAACACTAGCAAAGTCATGAAAAATAAAATGTAGCTTAAAATTTTGAATAGATCTCTGTATGTGTACATGATTGTAAGATGTACTGTATTAAAGATCTTCACAGTAATATCTTCTGTTTATAACAGTATACCTTTAATGCCACCAGAGTTTAAAAATTAATACTCTTTGTATTTTAAAATTATATTTTTTTTAAGGCTTCTAAATCCTGTTTAACAGAATTTTATGATTTTCTTCCAAGGAAATGAGAGGGACTTAATGGACTACCCAGTTTGGGTTTTGGTTGTTTGTTTGGTTGGTTTTTTTTCAGGAAGATGTAGATTAAAAAAAAAAATGTCACATATGAAGTAGCATAAAAATAAGATTGTAAGTGCCAAATACAGAAATGGGGCTGAAATAATTCAGTAATTAAGGGAAGGGAGGGGAAACAACAATAGACAGTGAGCTGTGATGTTATTTCACATTTCAAGCTCTGACTTTGATATATTGCCTTGCCTGAAATAACATAATTTCACAGAAACCATGAACCCATTTATTTAAATGAACATGACAGTGTCTTGGGATTATAATTTCAGAAATATTTGAATTTTGCAACATCTATTAAAAAAAAAAAAAAAAAAAGACAGCTTGCATGCACATAGACCCAGAGTTTGCCTAGAAGATGCTGAGCTGGGTCAAGTGAAAAATAGATCCACATCTTCCAGTCACCTTCTCCAAGGAACCCTCTTCTTAATGAGACACAAAACTTAAGAGAAGATGATGTAATGATGATGATACCACAGCTAGGTGCTAACTACAGAGCATAAATTAATTTAGTCTTCATAGTTTGGTGTTTTTTTCCCTTCTACAGATAAGCACACAGAGCTCTCTCTCCCTGCATTCTAATGATACAACAATTAATCTGAATAGTCATAGGATCAAAATATTTTTTCAGTTTCAGTCATCATCTTGGTGACATTTTCCTTATACATAGACAGAAAATAAACTCTCAAAGATCCCAGTGTGACCATGCATAGCTTATGAAACATTTCACATCTCCTGCAAATTTCATTGACTAGTTATCAATATTTTTTCCTTCAATCAAATTTGACTGAAGTTATTGAGATAAAGTTAATTTAATTCCATATATTTCAGAATACGTCATAGTTTAAAATACAAATTATATATACTCAGTTGATTGTAAAACACTTTTGAAGCATAAAAGGTGCTTTTAAATGGAAATATTTATTAGCATCAATTTTATGTAGCTGTATTTCAACATACATATACAAGTTCTTATTGTTTATTTGCACACTTGCTGGGCTGAGAATAAAGTGTGGAGTTTTTACATAAAACCTGAGTCATCAGATGCAGAATTGAGCCTTAATACGATGGCTTCTGCAGCTCAACTAAAATACTATTGACAGTGATACGTGGTCCCAAACCGAGCAGTCTAGATTTGCCTAACGATACCCTTTTTGCATCCCTTTTTAATATGTAGTACAGGGATGCACAGGCCGGTTAAGCTGCACATCATCTTCCTCGGCAACTACACCTCCATTTTGAGACCTTCATGCCCTCTATCTCCCCAGCGCTCTCACTATAAGTTTTATTTTGAGAGGTAAGGGCACTTAGTATAACCTTCCCCTTGAAGCACTCAACTCTCCAGGTGTCTAGTTCCCATACATTCATTGGTTGCCCTACAGCCAAGCAAATATACACTTAAATAAAACTACAACTAAGAGGGGAAATTGTGATGATTATATTAAGGTTGTAATTAAGATTAAATCAATAGTTCCAGGTTATTGCACTGTCTAAAATACTACAACAGATAATCAAAACAAGTTATGAAACTAGAAGAGATAATTACATTTTAGTGTCCAATTTGGAAATTTAAAGACAAGCCTTACTTCTTTCAGTTTATATCCCAGTAAAAATTATAACTAATGCAACTGTCCTGGGTTAGCCTAGGATAGGGTTAATTTTTGCAAGAAACAGGGAGGGGCCACAGCCAGGATAGTCAAACTGAACCATCCAATGGGATATTCAATATCATACTGATGTCATGCTCATTATATGTGTGGGAGGGAGGAGGAACGGAAAGCAGGTTGGATGGAGGGCACAGCTTGAGCAGGTGACTGGCTGGATGGTGGTGAGCAGTTGTGTTGTACATCACGTGTTATACATATCAATTCATTACAGTTACTGATATTACTGTTATTTCTTCTCTCTTTGTGTTGTTCTATTAAACTGTCCTTATCTCAGTGTTCTGCTTTGTGCTCCTGATTGTCCTTCCCATCCCATCAGGGGTGGCGAGTGAGAGAGTGGCTGTGTGGTGCTTAGCTG
>NW_008625114.1:0-8551 GCF_000691845.1 Merops nubicus
TACTATTATTATTATTATTATTATTATCTACGTTGTAACAGCACTTGGCCATTTCTGAAAAGTTTAGTGTTCCCTGGTGCTACACAGTGGTCATGCATATGGTAGAAAAGAGTCCTGACTGGTTCTTATGCTTTTACAATCTAGAAAGGTTGGGATGTCAAGAGAAGAGTTGTCCCTAGAGCTTTCTACAGGAGCTGGTGGCAGCCTTAACACCAGAAATTGGTACCAAGAGTGAAGGGTCCTCTTGGGAAGTACCACTAGCCACCTTGGTTGCCTACAGCGAACATCCATTCCTTGTACTGCAACCAATCTGGACTATCACTGTCCATTCCTAAGTGGGGACCTTGTGAGCTCTGACTCATTTTACCTCTCTTGGGACCTCTTAGGGTTAAACATGGGAAGTTAATGCATATTGTTTTTCTCCCAGTGTACTGCCTGTTTCTACACCGCTATTCTGAAGAAGCTGGAATCCTTCCCATAAACACTAGTTAATAACTCTTCCCAACTTTCTACCCATCCACTCCCCATGACCTGTTCCTTCCTGCTGCATTTTTCTGAAATTGCTATTTTTGTAAGATTCCTTGTGGTCACCTAACCCTCTTGCATTTAGACTCATTCATCTAAAATAATTAAACCCTGCTTTCCTGTTTAGCCAACACAGAAGACGAGTCCAGTGGATTTAGTCTGGCCTGTAGGCAAGGGTACAGCAGAAGGTGCTTCAGATTTGGCCTTGCCACAGTCATAATGCCACTTGGGCATATCCTAAACTGAACTTTGAAGTTGTGTGCATTGACTCAGTGGGCTCCCTCCTTCCACTCCCTGCAGCCAAAGGTACACCTCATGCATTTGGAAAACATTGCTGAGGCCCCTCCGGCACTCTGTGACCTGAGGCACTGTGCACAGCTGGATGGCTGATCTTTCATCTGCTCTCCAGCAGATACAAAAGCCCCAGAGGAAGGACCCAGGGAGAGGCCACAGATTGGTGCCACAGCTGGGCTGGGGAGGCTGAGAGCAGAGCTGTATTTTCCTCACAGCAAACTCAATATCTCCTTGTCGTGGGTCTGCCTGCTTCTCTTTTGTGTGTGATGCTGAGGAAGAGATTTGGATCCCCGATGAGCAGTCTTGATGCCATCGCTTATACCTTGGAAAGAAGCGGGAATGGTTACCTCTTCCCTACTTCCTTAGGTAGACAAATGAGGAAAAGCACATTTAACTTCTTAACGTGCATAGATAAGATACCAGTTTATGTATACAACCTACCCGAGTATGTCCTCCCATTGAAGGGCAGGATGTAGCTGGGTTTGAGGAACAGTTCAGAAGTCATTATATGCAGGACTGTTTCTGCATTTCCTTGTAGTAATACTCATCAAAGCCTATGCTGCTTCTGCTCACAGTATTTCTGCCTTTTTTTTTTTTTTTAATGATTATTATATGACCAAAGATTGCTTTGCTTGCATATTGGGCATCATGGCTCAAAGATCAGCTAATAGGTACATGGTTTTCATCAGATAAAACATAGACACCATGCCCAGTAAATTTACAGGAATATAAAGTTAATCATATGCAGCTATTAGGAAGCTAGTAATCATCAGTCTGAATGCTGGGTGGTTAGCATAACAAACATACTTTAGGAATTAATGCTTAACTACAAACCCCCACCCTGTGCCCCCTTCAATCTCCAGCAGCACTACAAGCTGAATTTCTTCTGATTTGACCTTTCCTCCTCAGCTAGTGTGTATGGTGGTGGTTTACTCTGAAGGAGAGAGTATCAGCATTAGATGGAGGATGGGCATCACACAGGGAGTAGTGTTTGGCCCTGTGATTTGAGTGGGAGAAGAGGGACTGTGTCATGTTTGTGTACGTATGCAAGCCAAGCTTGTTAAGTGAACGACTGTATGTGGAATTTGTTTAAAGTTATTTTCCAGCGTCTTCATCTTAAAAGTGCCCTTGTTCCTGTAAAAAAAGCCTCACATTGAGTGATTAAACGTTCCAAAGGGAGAGTAGGAGGAATACTGGGGGAAGGGAGAAGTGACAATCAGACGAATGAGCAGCGTTGATCTGATGTCAGTACAAACACACACATCAGTAACCATGCTCTGCTGAGGAGGGCCATCCATCCAGATGAGATTTCTTCCCCCAACAAACCCCCCCTCTGTGACTCAGTTTCCTGCTGGAACGGGCCATTGCCACACAGCACTGAATAAATCTCTGGTTCGTCCTCTCTCGGAAGTCAAATACATTAGTTTGATTTAAATCAGGACTTGCTATGAGCAAAAACAAACATGATGAAATAAATATTGGCAAAGCTACCATGAGTTTTGCTTTGGTTTGAGGGGGGTGTTGTTTGGGTTGGTTTGTTATTTTGTTTTGTTTTTTTTTTTAAGAAACAGCATATGCAGTTCTGGAGTATTATCATGAAGCCTTAATCAGCCACAGTTTTACACCAAGAAAGGATCTGTTTTTCAGTAGTGTGTAAGCTTATTTACACTTCCAACTGTGTGACTGTGTATGGAATACACAGGCAAATATGTTAGCCAACTGCCTTATTAATGAAACGTTTCTGATTTTTGTATAATAATACTTTCCAACACTATGAATCAACCAGAGTCGGTTCATTATTCTGCAGTGAACACATTATTTCAGTAAAAAGGGAAACAGTGCTCCAAGACTATATTTGATGGACATTTTCTCATCTGACCAGCTTGGAGACATGAAATGAATGCCTATACTGGCTGGGTCTTGCATATATACTCATGGATGCACCTTTATATACTGGAACACGGGAGGAGAAGTGACAATTAGGTGATGAATGAAGTTCATTAGATATCAGTTCAAAGAGATAAATTTAAGTCACCTTGCTTTCTTCAGTAGTGGCATTTGACTCAATGGGGCTCAGGTGTCATACAGCATTGTGTGCACAGATGTAGAGGCAGTCTCATGCGTGGTCCAGTGTTTGTAGACCCATCTTCTACATCGTTTTCTCACATGACTGCAGAAAAGTGTCTAAGTTTGCAGTAAACCTCTATGTCTGTGTGGAAAAAAAGGGTGTAAAAGCAGTTCCCTGCTGCACAGACCCATGGTGTGTCCAGTGAGTGCAGCGTGGCAGCAGTGGCAGTGCTTGAAGCAGATGGAAGAAGATCCAGACATCAACCTTATTCACCAAGAGTGTATGGAGTGTTAGTCACCCTCCTTTTCTCTAGCCCTGGGGTTGCCTTGGACATCCCAGGGTCCTACAGAGCTTCAAGCAGCTGCAGAAATTCTCCAGCCCTGGGGTCAGTGGTGGGGTATTGTCCCCTCCTGCTGTCTTCTATGGTGATGGGCAGGCACTGTACAGCTACTGGGTGTTTGTACCGTCTGGCCTCTAAAAGTTACCATCGGAGCTTTACAAAATGCCGTTATTTGTAAATAAAATTATAATCATTGAAACAGCTGTTTGGGCCTCTGGATGCTTAGGAGTACAACCAGAACTACTGAAATGACCTCAGAAACGTTATCTGGCCCACTTAGGATAAATGTCCTTTTTATTATTTCCCACTAAGCCTTCTGTCAGTCCTGGGGAGAGGAGGCCAAGCTAGCATGACTGTTGCTCCACTCAGACCACGGTGTTTCCTAGAGCAATGGGCTGTTGAGGGAAAGAAAAAAATGATGGAGAAAGCAAGTCAAAGCTTTCCTTGAAAGTGTTTTGACCAGGGCATTGGAAATACAGTGTGTTTTGTTGGTTTTTTAATGCTACCAGTTGCTTACTGTGTTGCTTCTGATGTGTGCACTGTCCAAGGAGAGAAGAAATGAGGGAAGCTGGAGTGTGAGAGAGAGCTGGAGTATTTACCACCCAACCAATCTTTTATTTCCTCTCTTCATGATTGTATGTTTATTGCTCTGCCTGAGGCTTGGTACAAAGTCTTTTGGACCAGTGATGAATTAATCAAATTAAACGCTGTGACCCCTTTGCTTTTTGGGAGTGTTACAAGCCTCCCAGCACCATGCCTAATTTCTGCCTCTTACTTTGCTCTCTGTCCAACAGTCAAGCAGTTCTTCCTTCACAACTTGGCGGCTCCCAGATATTTATCTTCGTTCTTTCTGGCCAATGCCAGAAAGCCTTGTTTGAAGTTTTTATTCAGGCCACTGCTGGTTTATGGAGTTGTGCAGATTCCACGTTGGGTGTGCAGCAGCTTCACGTCAAACACAATTGGCTTCTGCTGGGCTCTTGGCTTTAAAAGGCAATAAAGACTCATGGCCAGATTCTCATCTCATCCTGGTGTAAATCAGGTGTCTCCCCATTGAAGCTGGTGAAGTTGACTTCTGGGGTGAAGTATCCATCAAGGGAAAAAGAGGCAGTGAGGCTGGGAATATCCTTCTGTGGCTTCAGTGGGTGCACACCGGAGTCCTTGCAGATGTGCTCAATCTGCCAGGTGCCAAAAAAGGCCTCAGTTCAGCATTTGTAGAGATTTTCTTAGCCTGGAGAAAGAGAGCTGGTTAAGATTCTGATGGTGTACAGTGTGGATAAATGAATAAAGTGACAGTTTGAGAAGAGTTAGAAGGAAAAGTGTGTGCTGTAGCTCTGGGCTATACGCAACAGAATTTCTTGCTCAAAGGCACAAGGCAAGAGGTCTGATTCAGATACATGGAGGAAGTAAACCAAAACAATGGCTGTATCTTCAATATGAACCTACTGGTCAGTGTGACTCAGAGCTGGGCATAGGAAAAGCTGAGCTCAAGATATCTGCAGGTGAGTGAGATCATAATGCACTCAGGGCAACCTGCATCCTGTCCTACTCGACTGCAAAAGTGAGAGCTGAGGTCCTCCACCTCCCAAGCGTGATCTGTGGCAGCTTCTCCATTCTTACTGCCTGCCAAGAGTTTTATATTCATGTATCACAGCAAAAGAAAGCTGAAAGAGCATTATCCCAGCTGCCTTGGTCGCTCTGATTGCAATAACGATGGCGAACAACAAAAGGAGTAACAATGTCCCGTTTTAAGGTTTTGCTAAGCAGAAAGTCAGAATAATTGCCCCGTAGATCAAGGGATAAGGGGAGGGGTGTGAAAGGAAAGCTCTGACTGACCATGGAGGAGTTTTTACGCAACCTCAGTGATTTGAAAAGGCCCAAGGACTCATAATAGGAATGGTTAGTGATTTGTCATTGAAAACATGCAGCTGGGCTTGGGTCCCCACAGGCCTTTGCAGCAGCACTGAGTCTGACTGAGCTTTCACATGGGGCACTGCTGGTTTCAGGAGGCTCTGGGAGGATGTGCAAGCAGAGTTAGCTGTCAAGCAAGGAGAGGACTGGATGGCTCAGAGGGATTTGCTAATGAGCTATCAAGCTGTGGGTCACTGGTTGAAATGTAATCTGTGAGAACAGTGACAGAAAATCAAATCAAAGTGCTGACGTCAGAGTGATGCTGGAGCAGCAGCAAAAGCATTGCTGGTGCCTTATGCAGCACACACGGAGGCAGTTTAAATAAAATGGGAGGAAACGGTGAGGAACCTGTCTGCTTGATCCCAGTTACAAGATATAGCTCAGCCAGTTTGTGTTACACCTACCAGGAACTCCCTGGTCTTACTGCGGTTGTTTGTGAATGACAGCTGCATATCTCAGCACATAATCTGACCCAAATCCAGCACTGTATAGCACTAAAGAGTTGTGCAGATGTCTAGGTAAGAGTTTGCTCGGCAGTGTCACAGAATGTGAATCAGCAGCGTGCCACAAAGCTCGGCAGTTTGCAGTTCTGGGGGTGGAGTTTTGTGCTGTTAGGTTCCACACTGGGGGCTGTAGTGATGGCTTTGCCATTCCCAGGCTCTTCAGACAACTTGATGGCTTCACCATAGCTTTCTCAGGGCTGGGGAGGGCCCACGTGCAAAACCAGCTCTTAGGGGTTTCATGGTCACCAGGGGGAAGGCTGGTGACAAAAGGGACAAGGGCACCCAATGCCCTCAGCAATGGTGGGAGCACTGCATGTGGGGTAACCACCTTGGAGAAGGCAAGCTTGTGCTGATGCTCCTCACCCTGCTTCCTTGTCCTTTTCCACTGTCTTTTAGGAGCAACCCAGTGGTCTTTCCTCTGCTTCCCAGCAGCCGGGCTGAGGATGTGGAGTCTCTCCAGATGGCACAGAGCTTCCATTTCAGCTCTATCTTTGGTTTTCCTTGTCGGCAGTGTAGGCAGAGAAGGGAGCAATAGTCAGCATTGTTTTCTGTGCCAGCTATGATTAGTTGGCATAAAGAGTACTTGAGTAAGTTGACACAGCCTTTGCATTGCTTGGTTTGCTTAAAAAAGAAAGGAAAAAATCTCTGGACTACTCCAGGCTCTTTTTGCTGCCTGAGGTCTAGTCTGCACCAGTAAAACCTTGGGCTCACTAACTGGCACGTGGTCAGCTGCAGAATGTTTGTCATTCAGGTACTTATTTATTTTCTATTTAAAAAAAGACAACTGTGGGAGAGCAACAGGTTGAAAAAAAAAAATAGTTAAACTCCAGATTCATGCAGATTTCCTGTTTTGCTGCTTAACAAAACCTCAAAACCACTTTGAACAAGTTTCCCACCTCAGTTGAGGGTGGAGTTGTGCACGCCCCACACGTGGCCTCCAGAAGTGCACCCAGGGACAATAGCACATCTCCCTTGGCACGGTGGGTCCAAATTTACTGCTAGCAGGGCAGTCAGTACGTGCGCCTGTGCATGACTGCCCAAAAGAGCTTCTGACTCAGCCAAGTACGTTGGAAAACTTTAACTTTTCTACTTCCAACAGAACAGACTGAACGGTAGACATGTGGCAGACAGAAACTGAAGGCATTTGATCAAGGGATGCCTCTCTGAGATGCTAGGCAGATATTGGCTGTTGTTGGTACGCTGGGCTGCCTGTCGTAATTTCATTGATTTGATCTAGTGAGACAACATCTTGGTAAATAAAAAGAGCAGAGGAATCTATTGCACTGAAATTAATGGTTGCTGCCTGAGCTCCTCGTAAATGAATTCATGGCAGTCTGAAGCAATGCACACGTTTTGCAAACCCAGCATTCTTTGGCTCCTACACTGCATCATGACATAACTTTAGGCGGTAAGGAAGATCTTATTTGTGATACAGTGTGCTGTGGTAGATGGTAAGGAAGCTAGATGCCTGGGAACTCTGGATAGAGCTACGGCATTTGGGTGTGTAGATCTAAGTAACAATAAGCAGTGCTTAACGTTTCCTCCCACACTAGAAGCATACCCATTAAAAGTTTAGCCAAGTCAGCTGTTCAAGTTCTTGCATAAAAGGACAACCTGCTAAAACACTAATAGGAACCACTCTTCTGTTAAAGAGTGAGTAGGGCAGGATGCATTAGCCCAAATTCTCCTTCTCTACTGCTAATCGGGAGAGAGTCTTGCTGAGATCAGAGAAACCTCTAGCAAGTAAAAAGGATAATAAATCAGGCTCAAGCGCAGGTTCAAGACTCCCAAGTCTTTTTCTCAGCTTTGTTTCTGAGATGCTGCATAGTTTGAAGAAGTCAGTAAGTGTGATTTAGACCATCCATGAGTCAACCCATCTCCCTGTGAGAATGAACGGGATGTGTCTAAGTCCCAGGGAATGGGAATGGCTCAGTCTGTTTCATCTGAAGAAGAACCTACATCCCAGAGAAACTTGAGTGTCTACATAAATCTGGACAGTCAGAGTAACTTAAGCATATGGTTTTGCATGTGTTTGGTGATCAGCAGCTCCTGGCAGTCCATCATGACTCACAAGTGGTTGAGGACCTGCTAATATTTCCAAAGGTGTATTGGGCCTGCTTCATTAAGGCACAGCCTGACCAAACCCGTCATTTTTAAGTGACATTGAGCTAGCATGGAATATGTCAGCAAGAGAAATTTGGAGCATGTTTATGCTGCTTTTTTGGGCCAAACCAGAAAGAGAGTCTATGCCTCTGAACTCCATGTTTCAGATTGTTCACACAGCTGAGAGCTGGGAGTGTCCAGCTCCTTAGTACTCCTGGCCTCCACTGGGCAACATCTCCATTTAGCCTTGGGGTATAATCATTGGTATTCCTGGGTTGTTTTTTTCTTTCTTTTTCTACTGCAGATGCCAAAATAGGGACTTTTCTGCAGCCTTCTGCTTCCTGTGTGCTGCGGAAAGTGACAGGAAAGATACTGGGATTTGGGGACTTCAGGCTAGCATTGCAATATTGCACCAGGTAAAGAGCCAGAGTTGTGTTGTGCATGTCCACACTGTGCCTGGAGCAGAGCCTGGAGCACACTATCATCTTGGACGTGCCTGGCTTTCCTCTTGGATGGAACAAATGGCTCCCTGATGGCCAGCTAACAAGTGCAGAGTGTGGAGGACCTGAATACCAAGAGAGGGACAAGTCAGGCTGGCAGTGTGGAAGCACATGGGCATTCCTAAGAGCCAGCTAAGCCTAAGGCATGAGGGAACACTTGTTCCCTGGCCCAACTCACTTCATGCCATTTATTTGATAGAGCTCTGAAATAGAAGATTTGCAAGCAAAAGACCTCCCCTTCCATGGGGCTGAAGCCCTCGAGCTTCTGCATCCCACAGTTCTGGTTGCTGAGCTGCCAACCTTCAGCAGG
>NW_008625114.1:8582-27011 GCF_000691845.1 Merops nubicus
GTTCCAGCCTCACTGTAGCCTGGTATCGTCCAGACCAGTGGAAATGATGGAGTCAGACCCCCCTTGGGCTGGACAGCCTAGATCTCTACGTCTTTTATGGATGACTTCTCAAACCATTAATGTCTTGTGCTTCCTCCTCCCACTTATCCCACAGCACAGGTGCTCGCCCTTCAGAGGGGAATTTGCATTTTGATTCCCACGTAAGCAGGATTGCACGCTGTTGAGCCTCGAATTAAGCACTTCCCCAGCCACACTCATGAGGATAATATTTCCTAGTGCCTACACCTGAGTGGCTGCATGTAACCACACTAAATCAGCCCATGAAGGACCACAGCTCACCGTTCATGTGGATGGAGAAACGTGTGAACATGGCTTGGGTGCTACTTCAGAGGCATCCGTCTCTGCGTTGCTTGCATAGTCTGCGTAGGCACCTGCCTTAAGTGATCTGAATCATTCTGCTGGAGCCAAGCACCCTTTTTTTTCTTTTTGTTTTTTATTTTTTTCCATATGTTGCAACAAATAAATCGAGTGCCTAAAGCAGGCCATCTCAATCTAGCCTTCAGGGTCTCCTCGTTTACTGTCTGATATAATAGTCCTTGCCCAATTCAAAGAACTGTTGCAAGATTTTAATTAATTAATACTGGCAAGGCTTTGAAATGTTGGAAATGAAATGAGGTCTATAAACAAAATGTATTATTATGACTTGGCAGCACTTTCTACTTCACTTTCACACCATACCTGAGCACAGATCAGGGCAGCTGCATCCTCTGATTCATCGTGAATCACGAAGAAGCCTACTTAAAATGTGGATAGTGTTGATGTATTTACACTGGTTAAAATGTTCCAGGGAAGAGACATTACTTCTCACTCCAAGAATGCTGGCCAAAGTGCTGGCAGCTCTCTATGTTTTTGGGTTTTTTTCCCTCTCAGTACTACCCCATCTCTGTTGGAGTCCTCAGTTACCCAGTGCTCAGTGTTTAAGCAAGATGTGCCAGAAGGTATCTGGAGATGTGAGAGGCCTACTAGAATTTGCAGAAGACCTAATTACTCCCCAGTGACAGTGTTGGCTAGCACAAGTTCTCATCCTGAGCACTGCAGTCCCCCAGGTAGCTTTTGGTCTTCCATTTCTCTAGTATGATTGATATTAATTATAGCCATGCAGTTTCAATGGTGGGCAAGAAAAAACCCCAGAGAAGTTGGTATCCCCAAAGTCCTTCCTGTGCTTAGCATCAGATTAGCACACAAAACTCCTTTGACTAAGTCCCTTGGTAGGTCACACCGTTTCATCAAATTACAAAATAGCTCATTAGGTTCCTAGTCAGGTTTAATTTTCTCTGTATGTAAATTCTTAATGAAAAATGCTATGGACTTACTCACTAAGCACTTTTCTGCCGCTGCTTTGTGAAACAGCAAATGCTACAGGGTAAAGACAGGGGAGAGGGAGAGCATCTGCCACTAAATGGTATAACTCCAGGTGATGCCACTGGACACCCAAGGGATGCTGTCATTCAGATAGCCACCAGGAAGAGGTGGCCTCAGGCTAGATGGCCATCCAGATGGCTGGTGTGGTCCTATTGGCAGGTCCCCTGCAGCAGGGACAGCTCTTTTCATGTGCATAGCATGGTGCTGACATCTTCTGTTGTTCCTGACAGTGTGCAGGAGGGTTCTTGGCACTTCCACCTGGCCCTTGTGCCCTGTCCTGGTAGTGTTGAGTCCACTAAATTGGTCCAAACAAATGACCCTTTTGTGTTGACCCTTGCCACAGAAGAATACTCATTCTTCCAATCCATTGCTGTAACCAGAAAGCATCATCCCTTCTGTTATTAGCATCTTTATGTCTTATGCCCTCATGAAAAACAGAATTTACATTTCTCTCCCAGTGGCAATTCCTAATTCAGAGGTTAAGAGGTGCCTTGAAGTCCAAGTAAAATTTTACCAATATGAACTGTGCAGCAGTCAATGGAGTCTCATGTAAACTGGCCCCTTTGAGGCAAGTTCAAACAGAAGTGAATGTCACAAGAGTGTGTCTCTTGATGAGAGCTGACAAGCCAATGGAGTTTGTGCTCTTTCTGCATATGCTGTTAGGTGTTAAATGTTCTACCTAATTTGTACATGGTGCTATACAGCAGTAGATCTCAGACTGGTTTTACAAGAGAGGTCAGTATCTTTACCCTCATTTCATGGGCGGATAAACGAAGATGCTGGGAGGTCTAATGCCAGAAGGTTGGTGTCAGAGTGAGAAACAGATAATTGCAACATACTTAAATGCATCATTATGCATGAGTGCCAGTAATTCTCATTGTAGCATCAACCACAAAGTTATGCAGAGATACCAAAGACAGAAATAGAGCAGTACTGACTTCTTCTCTACAGATAGGGATGTGCTCTCTAGAGATTTTCTTTTCCCCTTAACTGATAAATTACTTAAAGAAGAGCAGGTGCCATTTCTCCACCTGGGTGACTATGCCCAGAGGCAATAGAAGTCATTTTTAGAATATGTTTTTCCTCCTATTTACATCAAGCTAGTAGCAGTGCTTATTTTAACACAATTGCCAAGCGACTTTATTTTTAGATCTTGTCAGCAGAACATCATTTTGTAATTCTTTCCTTGTTTAAGACAAGTAAAGACGTTTCAATGGGAACATGAAATTCACTGAAAGAGTTATTGCTGCCTTACGAATATATATTGATAGCCTAAGAAAGCAGTGATCTCTTTCCCGTAGCAAGAAATGCTCCAAATCTATAAAACATTCCTAATATTTTACTTTAAAAGACTAAATCGCAAGTTGGGTTACCTTTCAGTAGGAATTTTATAGATTTTCCAGCTCTTAAGGGGTTCCTTAGGGAGTCTTATTTAATACAAATGACATTGTTCTCCTGATGACTATCACGCTTCTATAGGAAAATTTGCCAGTGGGGCATAATCCTGGGTTAAAAGGTCCTAGAAATAAAATGGAATAAGACAGAAAAAAAATAATAAAAAAGAAGAAAAGGAAGAAGATGCAGTTTGTGAAATTCACACAAATACGAAAAATCCAGTTGCTATGAAGGCAGACCAGCCAAATGTATTTCCATAAGCATGTGTCTAGCTTGATGTATTACTTTGCTGTTTTATTCAATTACCCTATTTCTGAATAACAATTGACGTATTACGTCTACCTCATCCAGCACCCAAAGAGTGTGGAAGACAAGACATATCAAAGAATCAAAGGGCAAGATGTGTCTGTGGAAGGCATCTCTTTCTCCTCCCCCTGATTAACAGATCAGCTTTTTTCCATGTGAATCACTTTTTATATCCCTTCTTTTTCTCTCCCAATAGTAAACGCTTTTACCATCTACTTTTTGGAAACTCATGTTATTTTGTTGGGGTTTTTTTTTGTTTTCATAATACTTTCGATAAATCCTGCCACAGGAAGTGAAAGTTGAAATGTGACCAGTCTATTAGGAAGAAAAACACTAAAGATGAGAGCCCTCATGGAAACCAGCCCCAGAGTAATAGCAATGATTCATAAAATATGAGGCTCAGCGGAAAGAAACTGTGGGCAGAGCTAAGATTTCAGTAATGACATATCCTGATTTATACTAAGTAAGACCTGGAGAAAGATACCTTCACACTGACTGAATGCCTTCAGCCCTGGGTGTTGCCAAAGGAGGTAAAGTTTGCAAAGATAATTCATTTACTCATTAATGGGCAGCTAGGTAGCTGAGGAGGGGAGTCACAGTTGTGTAGTAGGGTGCTGAAATCCCACACACATTTTAGGGACTCTAAGACTGCATTGCAACAGGTACCTGGAATTGCCCTAAATGTGTGTTTGGTTTTTTTTTTTTTTTTTTCATTTCTGAAATTTCTGTTATTACAACTAGGATTATATAAGGTATTTAAAGGCATGTTCAAAGAAATAGATTTCCCAGACTCACTGCCAAGAAACCCAGAAGAACCATCTAACAATGTGAAACCTGTGAGTGCTTTCTTCAGTAATAAGTGATATTTTTCAGACTGCAGAATACATTGTTTTATCCCTTGGGATTCCGTGGCCTTTTGGCCTTTTTATTTTATTTTTTATTTTTGGCAGGGCTCTTTTATTGCGCAATGATGATACATTTATAATAACTATATTTGTATCTGTAATTAATTTGCAGTCTTAGAATAGGTCTTTGGTGGCTAGGACGAGTCATGACAATGAAAAAAAATTCCTCTCTGAGAAACATGTTCCATTTTTAACCATAAAATCTGGCCAAATATTGAATAATTTCTTGAGGCTCTATTATGAACATATTTGTGGGTCACCTACTAAAGATATCCATTAAGAGGGCTTTGGTATTTTAGAAGGCCTGAAGAAACCATGTTGAAAAGTCATGTGATGGCAATGTTGTCACAATAATTATAAAGGACCAATTCTTCATCTCCTTGAATTTCATCACTTAATATTTATGTAGATCAAGACATCATTCCCTTAGCCATGTTGTAAAGGAAACTACCAAGTTTGAGATAATTAATAAATAGCTCCTCACTTGATGTTCACTTGCCAGTTAATTCTGTCAGTGGACCTACACCAGTTATTTTCAGTGTTCATTTATTCTCCAAAACATGACTTAGTTTTGTCTGAACTAGCAAATTGTTGACTTTAAAATGAGAAGAAGCTAGGGGATGTCTCCATGTAATAATGCCATTTTTCACGAAAACTTTTTGATGTCACAGAAACAATATGTATCCACAGAGCTTTACACAACCTAATAAATGACCAATTGACACTGTGCCTCTAATTGTCCTCAACTGGAAGCAAAAAATGTTCTGTGCAAGCCAAAGCTGATTAATACTATTGGTTGATGAATATTCTTTTTAAAAAAAAATGAAAAAAAGCCCAAGGGTGAGCCACAACAGCTCTGAACTTTCTCGAGAACTGCCTCTGCTTTAGGGTAGTTTTGATTTTTCCTGCTGTTTTGTTTGTTTAAAAAAAAAAATGATGATGTCTAATCTTCAGGAACGTACCTCATCATCCAACCCACAAACTGTTGGCAAAATAATAAACCTACACAGAACGTACTGTTAGATTTTTCTTTTTCTTTTTCTTTTTTTTTTACGTCTTCCTTTCAGAGGTATAAATCACAGCTTTTTGCTTTTGCAAATTAAAGTATAGGCTTTGCACTGGATAGTTGGCACCATTTCTTCTGGCCAAATGTTCTATGTTGCTTCCAAAGAATCTGTGGACACCAAGTTGGCTATAGTTTGTCTTTGAACTCATTTGCAAAGAAAAAACTGAGTCTTTATAGGCCTCCAAGAAAAAATATATGTAGTTTATTTATTAAGTTGCAGTTTAACTCTTCTGTGAGCAGAACAGCTAATGGTAATTCTGTTTGGGTATTTCATTTTTTTTTGGTTGTCTGCCTGAGTTTTTGCTGTTTACTTCTTCTGGTCTACATAAATGACACTGTCCTACCATATAGACCCCCATATCCTATACATTTCTTATTGTCTTACCCGGATTGAAGAACATTGTGTATAGAAGATAGTTCTTTTACTAGTTGGTTTCAAGACTAAGTTTCAAATAAATCATATGCAAATATTATGGAGTAAATATATTTCCCCTTATAGTTCCAGTAGTCTTCTCAGATACATTTCCATTTGTATTTTTGTAATATATCAGAGAAAGAGTGATATTGTTGCAGCTTTTGGTGCAAAGTTTTCTGTAATGTATTTCTAATAGTATAGAAGTAGGAAAACACCCTGGTCTCTCCCCTTGAAACACTTGCTGGCTTTTGTCTGTCAAATACGGTTTAAGGTTTTGATCAGCTGAATGTTCAGCAAGGGATAAATGAAAGTTATTGATGTATAAAACATCATGAGTCTTGTGTTAATCTTGGACTTTTCCCTCTAGCATCATTGTACTGCTTTCTTCCCTTCTATTGAAGTGATGCCATCTTTGGTACTCTAACAAAAGGCTATATAAATGTTTGGAACCCAGAACAGATGTTTTTGGGCAGCTTTCATTCGGTTTGCCAAGTTCAGGCATAAAACAAGATCCTGACCACTTGTGGTTATTGTAGATTGTACGATTTTTTTCAAAGGAAGAGTAAGCATGCTGGGTCCAATGACTTCCTGTCTTCTGGCATCCTACCACACGTCTCCTTTACTATACCATAATGTTTCTCAAGTTTGCTTTTGTTTCACTTTCATAATTGGCTTTGTGTATCCACTGACTGATCTGATTTTCCTATCAAGACAGGGCTGTTCACTCCAGATTTTCACTAGTGTAACTGAGAGGAAAATTTGGTCCGTATGCTCTGTAATAAGATATATCATCACTGTCAATATTTTTCTTCTTCCCATCACTCTCCTGCCATATGGCAACTTCACAGGAAAGAACTGAACTGCATATGTTCTAAGTAGGACTTCTTCATTCCCTGCAAAATCGAGGTTAGTTTTAATACCATTCAGATTTTAAAGTGGAGGAAGTCCTTAATCCTTTAGCATGGGGTTTTCATTTAATTTTAGCCACCCAAAAGTTAAGCAACCAGTAGAAACTAGTCATATGATATCCTCCTATAGTCAGTCACTGGAGGGAGGAAGAAACTCTGAGAGGGTGGTTCATGGCATCATAAGATTAGAGCTGGGAGAAAATTCTATTGTCATGAACACGAGTGCAAATCTCTTCAATACCCATTGGTCTTTGTGGTGCTGAATTGGTGAATTGAGCTGCAGACCCAAAGACAGTGTCTGTGCTGGTGGATTGAATGAGGACAGGAGCTGATGTTCCTGAGCTGCTGTTAGCCTGCTCCCTGGCACCTTTTGGTCTCTGTTTGGAGCAACCCAAAAGACAAGTACTGCTGTGAGTGAGACTTCTTATTAAGGAAATTTTAAAGATATCCTTTCCCTGTACTGGTGCTGGAATGTGACTGACTGTGATTATGGAAAACAAAATTTATAAAGAAAGGCTTCCAGGACCTGCTATACTTAAACAGCTTTCTAAAACCATCACCTTATAGATCTCCCTTGAAGCTATCACTAGGAAACTGATCTCCAGAGAATATACCCAGTGTCACACAAGTGTTTCTGCAAAGTTTCTGTGCTCTACCTGATGGATTTTAAGACTTGGGGCAGCTCTGCTTTAAAAATACTCACTGTTTACCACAGAGTACCCAGATCCAGCAACAAGGAGTACGGAGTGTTTCAGCCACTTTCAGCCACCATTATGAGACCTGGGGACCATGGGATAAATTCAGATGAATAACCCTATTTCCAAGTTATTTCCAGGGAGCGCGTGGGTGTTGCAGACATTTAACTGCCAGGCTATTCATTTTTCTGCACTAATAGTTTCCATACTAGCTGACCGACCCGTCTCCCTGATGTGTCGCGTCAATTTGCTTATTAAATACCAAAATAATGAATGTTAGGAATGAGCCTAGAAAGCTCCTCATCTCCCAGATTGGGTCTTGGTGCCAAGTGTCTGGCTGGCATCATGTCCAATATTCTGCAAACAACATCTGCATGAGCATGTCAGTTATGTAACTCATAAAGTTAACGTTAAGTGACTGCCGTGATTTGCTGAGCAGCACTGATGAGAGCTGTTTTCCCAGAGGGGGGCTTTGCAGCGTGTGGGAGAGACAGCCATGCCATGCCTTTCCCAAGGAGGGGAAGGGAGACCGCGGGCAGGAGTACATCATTTGCAGGAAAGACTCTGGGGAGATTTCCCTCTCCCTCTGTAGAGTTCTTCGTGTCCCAGATGTGATTAGTGATGCATCTCTGCTGAAATGATCACTGCTGTGATGAGCTCGGAAAATGAGCGCTCTGGAGGCATCAGTTCACCCCAGTAGCTGCCTCGGAGGTTAACCTGGAGAAGGACAGTATGCTGGAGAGATGGGGGAATTCAGGAGGATACATATGAGCCCCCAGTCCCTGACTGACAACACGTCTTGCTGCTGCTCTGCACAGTCTCTGACAAGTTCAGTAACGTCTCTCCTCATGAAAGAAAGGTCCAAGGTGCTTCTCCACCCCATGAAACTCAACATGATGCTGTGCCACAAAGGCACTGCAGGCAGCAGGCTGGAGACCTGTGATTCAAGTGCCATTTGATCACCAGGAACATCATGTCACTGCCTAGGAAGAAAAGAGAATTACTTCCTTTCCTCTTAGAACATGAATATTTCACGTATGGTATCAGCCATTTTAGCAGAGACTAGACTCACTTTTCCTCTCCTTTGCACCAGTTTAGTGCAGTTGATTTCAACTGGTAATTTTAAAATGGTTCATTTTTGTAAAAAGGCTGAATTTTGGCATTTCCCATGCCGACACTTATGTTAAGTTCATTGTTTCAAAAGCCTATAAAATTATTGTCACAAACAGGGCATATCAATAAACTGCTTCTGGGCAGGCAGTAAGAAAATCCTTGTTTGCTGTTTATGTTAACCTTAGGCTGAAGATTGACTCATGTTCAATATCTGAAACTTTCCAAGGAAAACAGATGGCAACGTGTAAATAACTAAACCACATACGTGAAAATGACACTGAAATATAATGTGGCGGGTCAAACTTTAGTTGGGTTAAGTCAGGCATTTAGAGTAATCCTTCTTTACCCCACTTAAATGTCACATAGGTAAGTCATGACAGCTCACTCACTGCCAGGAAAAGCTTGCATTATCCTCAAGGATGAATTCAGGACCTCAGGAAGCTACCAAGTCAAATGAAAAACAGAGACAACAGGCAATGGCTTAGCAGCTTAAGCCATATGCCTCAGATCAGCCTGGCCATAATTTCAAATGCCAGCAGGATCATTACCAGGCTAATGCAGATCTATTGAGTACTTGGCCATTTACTACAGGCAGAACAAGTCTTTTGAGTTAAATCCTAAGAAATTAGATCCTCAGGGGTTTTAATGGCTATTAAAAATTACAGGATATTTTTATAAGAGGAGGAGTTTATTAATCTGATGCTCTTAACCAAATTAGCTCTCTTCTCCTACAAATACACTTTCAGTTCCTTATTGCAGAAGGAAAATGGAGAGGAAGAGAGAATTAAACTTTCCAGTGATATGCTGTCTCTTGCAAGAGCTGTACCACTGCTGTCACTGCAACTCAAAAGGCACTGTGGGTTTTTTGCAATGAAAGCCCTAGGATGTTGTTCCTGGAGTTTCTGTACCACAGGCTGGCTTACAGCCCTGGGTACCTACTCTGTGCTTGTGATTAAGCTCTGGTCACCTCTTGAATATTCAAATTTCTGGGCATCCAGGCACCTGGCATCCCACTCCAGCAAATGGTGTATGCCATGGGAATGCTGTGCTGGCTTGGCCACCAGCTCTCACAGCTGCTTTGCAATCCCAGACTGGTGTCCAGTTGATGAGCACAGTGGGCAAAGCACTGCAGAGATGTGGGGAAGAGTTGTGAATGCAAGCACTTGCACTCATACACTGTGGGTTTTATCAGCATTATTACACCACAATAACAGGAGCTGGTCAGGCATCCAGACCATCCATAATCTAACTATAAACCCAAAGATAAATGATAAAGGTGAATGTAAGAGGAGTGAGACTGTATTGTTCAGTTTGACAGGAAGGACAGTGATGGGGCAGAAAGGGTTTGTAGGTACTATGGTAAAGAAGTTGGAAGGCAAACAATGAGATAACTCTGTAAGTGACAGAAAACCACATCTAGGTATAAACAATGGCGTGGGCAATAGTGCAGAAGTGTTTAACTTGAGAAGGTCAATTGAAAATGGTGTGATAGATGAATCACAGACAGCAGCCACCATTTACATAGAGAGTGAGGGATGCTATCCTGCTGATGGAGTGCAGAAAGGTCTCCAATGTGAAGAGAAGGACCCAGATTCAGCTCCAGACTCAGACACCTGGATATGGGTGAAGGGATTAAAGAGCAATTTGGGAGGAATGCAAAGGAAAGCCACTGTGATAATGAAGGTACAGTTGTGATTACCACAGTGTAGATGCTCCGTTTCTTAAAGATTACAGATCAAGACTGGGTGCCCACTAGCGTGTGCTCACACAAAATCACCTGGCTTGATAAGAAGATACTCAGTGAAATGTGATCCCTGTCCTTAAAATCTGAGCATCTCTGTATTATGATTTATTGCTGTATTTCCATCTGTCATGGGTAGACCTTCAGCATTTCCAATGTCAGTTACTCAGTGCTGGTGATGCTGGGAAGTGGGCACTGGTCCAGCCTGGAGTTCTTCAACTTCCTTCTGTGAAACACTGGCAACATTCAGAGATGTTAAGTGGCTTTCCCAAACCTGGATTATATCTATCAGTAGAAGCCAGACCTACTAATTCACTGTTCTTTAGCAATCAGCTGATAACATTCTCATGGCTTTTTTTAAATGATCCATTACTTTGAATCTGGATGATGCTGGAAAATTGTCAGAATACATGCAAACAGTGAAGTTATATTTGATGGCTCTCATAAGTTTTAATTCATTTTTTATTTTAGCTTTTTATTGAGACAGTTCACCCCAGTAAGAAGAAGAAATAGATTGCCTTTTCCTTTTCAGCTTACACTCGTGGTGAGAAACACAGTTTTTGAATTCTTAGTTTGGAATGACTCTGCCTGAACAAATAATAAAACAGAAGAACAGACTTATCTGTAAGACCTTGGAGCATTTTGTGAAAAATGTTTGAAAGATCAAAACAGTACAGGTTTTGCACCATCACTGGGACTTGAAAAATAAACAGAATTAGCTGGAGATGTAGCTGAAAGAAATTTCAATTTCTAAGAAAAAAAAATAAATTCCTAAATACATTGTTCTCTATCCAGTGTTATATTAAGCCAAAAATCACACTGGTGCTGAACAAGTAAATTATAACAGTGCAAATCGAAAGAATTTCAACAAAGATGAAGGAGGGGTTTTTTGTTTAAAGTACCTTTACCAGCAAAATGTTTCAGAGCATTTTCCATTTTTAATTACTTCAGCAGTATGCAGACCAACACAGGATAAGTTTGAACTATCTTGCATGGGTTATGAAATATCAGAGCCTGATAACTGATATAATACATGGTGCCTGCGTGGCTCAGAAGCCTAAAGAAGCAATGCTTTATTCCAGAGATTTCAGACCAAGTCCCATCCAGCTTGATGCTCTGTGAAAATTGCAGTGTAATGGATTTTCAGCCTGAAATGAGTTGGTTTGCAGTTAAGATCTTTCTGGAGATATGACCAAAGATTTGAATCAACATGACAGTTGCCTGTCCTTATGGAGGCAGACCAGATGACTGGTTAAGATTAGATATCTAACTTTAAGGTGGCTGGAATGTGAGATAAATCCCACCTTCTCTTACCTCTTCCCTCATCTTCTGCACTGAGTGCCATCCATCTTTGCAACAGCACCATCAAATGTACCCAAAAGAAATACCTAATAAGCTCAGTTGGCAGAGAAATGCAGAGGGAACTTCCACCGTTAGTACAACATTATTCTTCAGGCAAAAGATGTTGAATCATCTCTGAGAGTTTGATCTTCTCATTCAGCTACCACCCTAGCAATTTATTCCCACTGACTTTCATGTTGACTTCCACTTGCCTAGGGAAACCCACACTGGGTTTGGTCTTGCAATGAGATGACTCCCAAGGGTATTTCTGCCTGAAGGCAGGAAGAGATTTCAAGACTAGGTTTAATCATGATAATGTGGGATAAGAGCTTAGGATCATGTTTTTCACTTGGACATTCACATTAAGTGCACCTGCTTTGTAGCATGCCTTTAGCAAGCTAGTACTTTTTGGACAGATATAAAGACAAAGATGGTGTCTCCAGGGGAATGGCAGACTGGCTAGGTGGCATATGAATGAGGAAAAGACATTGCAATGTGGCAGAAAACAGATAGTTACAGAGCAAAGTACTGTGCTGGTTTCGTGTCTTAGCCAGCAAATTAGCTGGTGTTTGGTGATTCTGTTGCACAGCAGCTTAGACTTTTGCTGTTTGTGGCAATATGGGTGGGAAACTAAGCTTTAAATAGTGAGGGGCTATGAATGGAGACCCTCTAGCACACAAATACGACCTGTGGTGATGTTCCTGCATGGGAGGAGAAATCAAGCAGTTTGTTATTGCTGGAGTGGGAGGAGAAAACACTTCTCCTGGAGTATCAGACCCAGCTGCCCTTGATCTAGCATGCTTATACAGCTGGACTTGCACGATCTCTGCAGCCTCCCAGGTGAATTGCAGTCTTGTAGTCACTTTAGAGCCATCTATTACTCCCCACCATGTATGTACCTACCTAAAAATCTATAACCGGTCTCGCATCGAATCAATGCTCCCAGTCAAGTTGTATCTAAACAAATTGAATAAAGCTAAGAGCTCTGAAGATCCTCTTATTTATCCCATGACAAGCAGAGAGACTCCCAGTTCTTCTGCTCCTGACACCTTTGTCAATAAAATCTGCAGAATGCACAATATAAAGTTGTTTTATAATTCATCTCCTTGACAGGAACAGAACCTTTGAACAAGAATGCTTTATGTGGTTATCGCAGCACAGTGCTCAAGCAGAGGCTGCATCAGCACAGTGCAAAAATAAAATTTTATTCCTCTTGAAGAGCCACATTTCAAGCAATTTTTTGATGTTATGAGAAAAATCGGATTTGATTTTAAAGAAGATTTTACATTTAGCTGGCAATTAGATCATAACTGCGAATCATAGGACTTATTAGATCCTATATGCCATGATCCTTCCACTATAGGATAATTTTTCAGACCTGAGGTCCAATTTCATTATTTCAGAAGGACCAGACATCAGACTTAAAGAAAGGAATTTAACTGCTGCAGTGTTCACCCTTCAGAGAATGTGTTTAGACAGTAACCCCAAAACTAATGACTGGCAAAATAAATTATAAGTGGAAATGATGGAAACTAGATATCTATTCCATTGAGTTGAAGGTGATACCAGCTCACCTCCATGCCCTAATTTGTATTCACAGCTATTTATGAGCACGTAGTAGGAGATGCTTTAAAAGTCATGCCCCAAATTTTTAACATATATGTTATTTATACTAGATTTACAGTTAGAGATAGAGCTGTTTCAGTCTGTTATATAAATACTGTGCTAGGTTTTAAAATAAAAGGTAGAAATTTCAGAGCCAAGCAGAGCACTTCACCATGAAGTTTTCATTCATTTCAGTGGGAAGTTATATGTCAAGAGAGACATATTGGAAACCTTATTGCTCTCTACAGCTCCTTGAAAGGAGGTTGGAGTCAGGTGGGTGTTGGTCTCTTCGCCCATGTAACTAGCGTTAGGATGAGAGGAAGTGTGGTTGAGTTATGCCAGGGGAGGTTTAGATTGGATATTAGGAAGAATTTCGTTATAGAAGGAGCGGTGAAGCATTGGACCAGGTTTTCCAGGGAGGTGGTGGAGTCACCATCCTTGGAGGGGTTCAAAAAATGTGTGGACATGGTTCTTCAGGACATGGTTTAGTGGTCATGGTACTGTTGAGCTGATGATTGGACTTGATGATCCTAGAGGTCTTTTCCAACATTAATAATTCTATGATTCTAAAATTCTGGTTCAAGGATTTATGTGGGTAGATTACATGTGTAATCAGTGATTTTAGATAACGTCATCTAGAAGAAGGAACTTGGATTTTAAACCTATTCTTAGTATTGTATTTTTTTCTGAGAAGAATTCAACTGATTGCTTTGTTTCAAACTTGAATTTTTACATTTAATATAATTAAGCCAAAACTGACTGTGAAAAAACTGTTCTCCAGACAATTCTAGAACAATGTCATTGAACAGACCCCTCTATTTCCAGATGACTGAAGGTTCAGGAAAATGACAAAATGCCTGGGAAGGAATGGCATTGACACTGATATAGCAGCATAATAATTTGCACCTCCATAATATTCAGCCAAGGGTACTCTGAGGTTTGACCAACAATAAACTAACAAGAGAAGGTATATTTCCTCATTTTACAGATGTGTGAGGAAGGCTTAGAAGTGTCAAGTGACTTGACACATCTGTTTCCTATGACTAGTCAGAAAAGATGGAAAATATCTATTAGTTTCCAATTCCCCTGTTTTTTTTTTAATGCACAATAGCTGCATTGATGGAAGAGCTGAGATTCATAGGTTATTTGGAGCCTGCCAGTGCAGCAAAGCCATGTGCACATGGTATAAAGTATGCAACACTGCATACTGTTGGGTTTTGTATTTTGGTGGGACCAGTCTGTGCTTCAAATGTGTCATTATCCTTTACAAGGAAGTTTCGTTCTACTCGAATCAGCTCACATTGTTAATGTGCTCATCAGCCAACTCAGAAGGATATACAGACAGCTGCAAGGAATCTAATTAATGTTTGACTACAAAAGAAGAAATTACAATCTACTGTACTATTTAATCTGCCAGCGAAGGTCTGGATTAGAAATGGGTTCAGTATTTCTCTGTAGCTTTTCCTCTGTTTTAATATAATAGAATCATAGTCATTAGAGGTGAAGAAAACCCATTAATTTATGTTGTCCATCTAGCATTGCTGCTACTTTTACCTTTTGGATGACCCTGAGAAAACCTCTTCCTCTATGTTTGTCTCCATCAAACACCTGCAGATTGTTATCATCTCTACTTTTACTCATCATTTAGTTGGGCTTAAGTAATTCACGTAATGTTTCCCTGCAAATCAAAACTTCCATCGTTCTTTTTATTTTCTTTTTCTTCTTAAAAACTTCATAGCTTTCCAGCATGATCTCTGGCATGGTAAGGAGTGCTCCTAAAATCCAGAAGTGCCTGTACTCAATATTAAAATCTACCTATTATTTAACTTAAAGTCACTATGAATGAAGGAATCATTCAAAGTCACTTTATGCTTTTTTTTTTTTTGTAGAAAAAAAAAGAAAGAATAATGGTGTTTCTGAGTTCTAACTGCTCTCTAATGCATAGAAGACAGGGCGAAAGTATTCTGATGCACAGAGTAGTTTGAAAAGAAGTAGCTCTTTCAGATTAATCCGAATGTTTGGAGAGGTTTTTTTTACTGAACAAATAGGAACAAACAACAAATTGTTTGGATCAGAGAGAACGACTGTGTTGACAGCAGACATATGAATGATACTGTTTTTACAGATGGACTGGTGAGAATAAAATTGAAGCTATTGATCTGTATTTGTGCAGGATCTTGCTAACAGAAAGCTTGGAGGGCTTTGCCATTAGCAGCATGGGTCATTTTACCAACTAGGAAAGGCAACATGCTCTGTTTCTGTCATACACGCTCCACTGCTAGCACAACAGAAGATGCCTAGTCTTCAAAAAAACATCAAGAGCCCTTCTGCAGAGATGGAGATAATTCTTTTCAGAAATATTTCTTTTTTTCCCCCTTTCCTCTCCCCTTAACAGGCATATGCACAAGAGATAATTCTTATGAGACAATACATCAGCAGGCAGGAAAAAATCTTGAGTTAACATTTGAACTTCATTGGCTTTGCTTAGTGGAGACTGAACACAGACTGAAAAGAGTAGAATGTGACTCGAAATCCTTGGGTCTCAAATTGATCAGTGCCTTTGGAAAAGTATAGAGAGAAGCAGAGGTCTTCTTAAGGAGGGCAATTTTGAGTCTTCCCTCTGTAGACCTTGTAGTGCAAGTTTTCATTAGTGATCTGGAGAATAGAAGGCTCCAGGGAGACCTAATAGCCACCTTCCAATACCTAAAGGGGGCCTACAGGAAAGCTGGGGAGGGACTTTTTACAAGGCCATGTAATGACAGGACAAAAGGTGGTGACAATAGATTTAGATGAACTAGAAGAAAGAAATTCTTCACTGTGAGGGTGGTGAGACACTGGCATAGGTCGCCCAGAGAAGCTGTGAATGCCCCATGCTTTGAAGTGTCCAAGGTCAAGTTGGATGATGCTTTGAGCAAGCTGGTGTTGTGGGAGGTGTCCCTGCTTGTGGCAGGGGGGTTGCAGCTACATGATCTTTAAGGTCCCTTCCAACCCAAACCATTCTATGATCCTATGCTTCTGTGACCAATCTCCCTGGCAATCTGAGGCAGTGGAATTGAGAAAACAGCTTATTTGTCATCACGGTTGCTGGCAGGAGCACCACCAACCTGATCCGCTGGGAGCACATGATTGCAGCAAGTGGGGAACAGGAAAGTGCAACAAGTGTGAAAAGAAATACGTAGGATAGCTCTCTTTTTTTTTTTTTTTTGTAGGTATATGATTAATGAAATTCATTTGTTGTTGCAGGTAGGATGGTTTTATCAGCTGAAACATACTTCTTTCTTGTTTGCTTTGATATTATCAGACTTATGTAGAGGGATCATGTTTCAATATGACATCCATAGACTGATGCTAGATAAGGGCAAAGTATTTGTACCTTCGTAATCAGTTCCCCCCATATGTAGAGTAACATTTCCCTTATCAGGGGAATGGAAAAGTAATCAAAGCATCTGATTTCAAAACTTGCAAATGTATCCCGTTTGCCTTCAAGTCACTAGGAGGAGGAAGGGTAGGACCTGTTAACCTTAACCAAGTTTTAGATAAAATTATTTAATCACCGTGCTTCCATCCTCTGGTGGTCTTACCTAGGAATGCTGTAAAGTGAACTGAAGCACTGTGCTCGTCATGCGTGGATTATTCTTATTAATTTTTACTGTTTCTGCAGGTTAACTAGAGATGATAAGAAAAAAGTCTACAGCTGTAGCATCTCATGTACTGGAAAAAAAGTCTTTAAGAACATTATCCTCTTAAAATACAGTGAACTCGCTATTTTTTTGTTGTTGTTATTAGGAAAAAAAAAATCATAAATCTTCAGTCTAGAAAAAAAACCCCAAACTTCAGGAAGACAGCAACCGTCTACTGTAGCTACATTCATAGCTCTCTGCTGTTGTCAACAGGCTTGCATTGCCAAAAAGTTCAGCAAAATACAGAGGAGCACTTATCCATTCTCCTTCTGTTTTTTCTTTCTACGTTTCTGAAGCTGGAAGATGATTTTCTCTTTCCATCTAAACTCAGCCATGAAAAAGACAACTTTAACCACTGATGTTTGGTGAGAATGACAGTTGTAGCAGAGTTGCCAGTATAAGAATTTGCTGAAGCTCAGCACAGATTTAACTGTCACTGAAAACAATGCTACGTCTATATCAAAGAGGGGATACGGAAAGCTTTTCAGAATTACTGTATTCCCATATGTTATTTAGAGGCTGTGTGTTAAAACTGCCAGATTCTTGCTCATTAGTTTATTACCCCTGATAAGGTGTAACAGTGCTAAATAAAGTCTGTGTAGTAGCCAGGCTGGAATATACAGACTTTAATGTTGTATTTTTGCCCTAGAGTGACATATAGTACAAAATGGCCTTAAATTAGGAAAGAAATAAATTTCAAACCTTTTTTTAAACTGTAAAGGAGATATAATGAGAACATAATGTGAGTCAGAGTTGGTCCAATGGTATAGAGAGAGAGACAAAACACTGTGGTGGTATTGAATACCAGGAGAGAGCTCTCAACAGCCACAAATGATTTTGTATTCAGAACTGGATGAACCTTGTATAAGACCACGCTTCCACACATTATACTGCAAATTGTTTTAAAAAAAGTAAACAGCCCGTAACTACGGTATGCTGCAGAACTCCATTAGAATGCCTTTTTAGCAAGGTTATGAATTTCCAGTAATTGCTGTGGTAATCCATATTTAGCATCTGCAGGATTACTTTTAATCAGCTTTGAGGATATGATTTGACACTGCTCATTTTATGCTTCAGCATTTAACCAGTTAGGCTGAAAAAAAAAAAAAAAAAAAAAAAAAAAAAAAAAACAGCTTTTTTCTGTTGATAATTAATGAAAAAGAGAGAAAAAAAAAAAAAAAAAAAAAAAAAAAAAAAAAAAGCCATCGTTTTGCTGACTTAATTTAAAGCCAATAACACTAAAACTGAGGGTGAGAGGGAGGAAGGAGATTTGGTTACTGGCAAAAAAATGAGGAAAATAGCCATGTGCTGCCTTAAAAAAGGCACTCTTTGGATCAATGATTGTGGTAATAAAATGAGACTTTGTTCTGCTGTAGTGCTTTTTCTCCATAGGTCTCAAGGCCCTTGTGCATTATGAGACCACTAGCATGCATTCTGCATATTTATACACAGTTTTGTTTTCCTGTGGTTCTTAAATACATCTCCTCACTTTGTGTTGTTTTTATTATTTCATTACTGCAGCCTTCCTCCTGCATCCCTTATTGCTCCTAGTCATTTACTGGGACCAAGTCAGTATGTTTTGTTTGTGGGATGGCTGAAATTTTATCAGAGATACTTTCTCCAAGGGATATATTGAGTTTTTGCCTAGACAATGGGTATACAAAGGTAACTTTGCAGTTTCCAACAAAATGGGTCTTACCTTGTGCCTTTCTACTGTAGGTTTTACTGTGTTTTTTAAGAGGTGGAAACATGTTGATATCCTTCTGTACAGACGTGATTGCAGCTGATTCAGATGCCTGTTAGAATATACATATATACACACACATATATATATATA
>NW_008625115.1:0-6370 GCF_000691845.1 Merops nubicus
CATCCCTACACAACTGAGCAGTGTCCCCTGTATTCCTCCTGGGATACCTGTCCCTGCTTCCACTGCTGGTGCAGTCTCATCCTGTCCTTTAGTCTGGCCAGCAGGTCTAGACTAAGCCATGCTGGTCTCCTTCCTTCCCTGCCTGATTTTCTGCAGCTGGGAATTGTAAGTTCCTAAGGACTATTTCCCAGGGAGTCTTACTGACTAACTCCTTGAAGAGATGGAGTTTGCTTTCTTAAAATTTAGGGTTCTGACTTTGCTTTTCGTCTCCCTCATAGCCCGTACGATGGTGAACTGCACTAATGCATGATCAGTGTAGCCTGGAGTGCCTCTGATCTTGATGTCCCTGATGAGCTCACTGGCATTTGGGACCATCAGGTCTAGTGTTGCATCCCCTTGAGTAGGGGTGTCTGTTTCCTGCCTCAGGAAGGTGTCATCAAGTCACTCCAGGAGTCCCCTGGATTGCCTACAGCTCACTGTGCAGCTTTTCCAGCAGGTGTCGGGGTGGTTGAAATCCCCCAGTAGGACAAGAGCCTGTGAGCGTGATGTCTCTTGTAGCTGAAGTAAGAAGGCCTCATCAATAAGCTCCCTTTGATCAGGTGGCCTGTAGTATACACCAACCACAAGATCTCCTTTGTTCTCTTGGCTTCTGATCTTTACCCATAAGCTTTTGACCTTCTCGTGGCTACTTTTAAGGAACAGCTCTTCACAATCCATTGATTTCTTAACACAAAGGGCACCACTGCCTTCCTTCCTCCCACTCCCATCCCTCCTGAACAATTTGCAGCCATCGGTAGCTCTGCTCCACTCACAGGATTCGTCCCACCAGGTTTCAGTGATGGCCACTATGTCCTGGCCTTCCTGCAGCACGGGAGCTTCCAGCTCTTCCTGTTTGTTGCCCAGGCTGCGTGCATTGGTGTAGAGGCACCCAGCGGGCTGCAGGATATGACAGTGACTTGCTTAGAGCTCTTCACTCCGGGGCTCAGAGGTTCTCCTGGAGAATGCCTCAGTGCTGGCTGGAGGTCCTGCGATTCTGCTGATCTGCCATGGTTCCAGAGCAGTGTCCCATCTGTGTCACCACGAGCTGTCCCCAGAATCGGGAGTAACCCCTTGGCACCAGGCAGCACCGAGGAGCACCATTGTCTTTGCTCCCTCGCCAGATGCACACGGGATTGCTCTGCCCAACATGCATGATGTATGGTGTCAGCCAAAGCTTCTCTCATCCTCTTATACATCTGTCACATCTCCCCGAAAAATCGTGTACATGCATTCTGTTGCCTGGAACTAATTCTTCTATTTGACAATTGTTCAAACGAATGATGACTTTTGGGGGATTGTTTACAACAGCTCAAGATCTCAGAGCAATAAATGAAACCACCCGAGACGTTCACCCTGTAGCTGCAAGTCCACACCCACTGCTGACAGCCCTTGCTGGAGAGCAGGGCTGGTTTGCAGCCTGGGGTTGGCAAGATGCCTTTTTCTCCTTGACGCCAAAGGTCAAGAGCTTTTTCAGTGTGAAAATGCAGAAACTGGGAGGAAGGCACGAGACACTTGGCCTGGCTTACCACTGGGGTTTTGGAACAGCCCCGGGATTTTTGGCAACGAATTGGCCAGAGAGGTAGAAATGTGGAGAAGGGAAGGCGGACAGGGGGTTATGGTGCCATAGGTGGGTGACGTGCCCATGGTGACAGGGACTGAGAGGAGTGCCTCTCATTGACTGTAAGCGTTTAGAACTTCTTTGGGAACAATTGGAGACTGGGTATCGAGGGAGGAAGTGTAGATTGCTCACGGGATGGTCACATATCTGGGATGGTCACATATCTGTTCCCCAGGGCTCAGTTTTGGGGCCAGTCTTGTTTAACATCTTTATCAATGGTTTACATGAGAGGGTCAAGTGCACCCTCAGTAAGTTTGCAGATGACACGAAATTGAGCAGGGGTGTTGATCTGCTTGAGGGTCGGGAGGCTCTGCAGAGGGATCTGGCTATGCTGGATCCATGGGCCAAGGCTAGTGGGATGGGGTTTATCAAGGCCAAGTGCTGGGTCCTGCACTTGGGTCATAAAAACCCTCTGCAGCACTCCGGGCTTGGGGAAGAGTGGCTGGAAAGTGCCAGACAGAAAATGACCAGGGCATGCTGGTGGTGAGCCAGCTGAACATGTGCCAGTGTGTGCCCAGGTGGCCAAGAAGGCCAATGGTGTCCTGGCCTGGGTCAAAACTGTTGTGTCCAGCAGGAGTAGGGCAGTGATCATGCCCCTGGACTCAGCACTAGGGAGGCCACAGCTTGCCTACTGGGGTCAATTTTTAGCAAACCCCCTGCAGCACTCCGGGCTTGGGGAAGAGTGGCTGGAAGGTGCCAGACAGAAAATGACCAGGGCATGCTGGTGGTGAGCCAGCTGAACATGTGCCAGTGTGTGCCCAGGTGGCCAAGAAGGCCAATGGTGTCCTGGCCTGGGTCAAAACTGTTGTGTCCAGCAGGAGTAGGGCAGTGATCATGCCCCTGGACTCAGCACTAGGGAGGCCACAGCTTGCCTACTGGGGTCAATTTTTGGCACCACAGGATGAGAAAGACCTTGGGGGGTTGGAGGGGGTCCAGAGAAGGGCAACAAAGGTGGTGAGGGCTCTGGGGTACATGATTGTGAGGAGAGGCTGAGGGACCTGGGAGTGTTTAGGCTGGAGAAGAGGTGGCTCAGGGGAGGCCTTATTGTTCTCTACAACTCCCTGAAAGGAGGTTGGAGTGAGGGGGGTGTTGGTCTCTTCACCTAGGTAACTAGCAATAAGACAAGAGGGGATGGGCTCAAGTTGGGCCAGGGGAGGTGTTTACTGGATGTTCAGAAGAATTTCTCTCCTGGCAGAGTGGTGAGGCCCTTGGCCCAGGCTGCCCAGGGAGATGGCAGAGTCCCCATCCCTGGAGGGGCTCAAAGATGTGTAGATGAGGTACCTTGAGACATGATTTAGTGGTCATGGTAGTGTTGGGTGATGGTTGGACTTGATGATCTTGGAGGCCTTTTCCAACCTTTGTGATCCTACGACTCCAGTCTATGATTATTGGCAAAAAGACTCCACTGAATTACCTAGAGAGGAAGGGTACAGATACATCCTGGGCTTAGCTGATATGTCTCTGGGTGCCTGGAAGCCTTTCCCTGTTGCACTGAGGACATGAGAGGAGTGATTAAACTTCTGTTAGAAACAGTTATCCCAAGATTCGGCATCCCTCTAGGAATGTCATCAGACAGGGTTCCCATCTGATTGCTGTCATAGTAAGATAACTGAGCAGAGTCCTAAACATAACATAGGACACCCATACTGCTCTTAGACCACAGTCAAGCAGGAAAGTAGCCAGAATACTCTTTAAAACCTTTAACAATCTTGGCAGTCCCCATCCCTGGGCAATTCAGCACTAGAGATTGTCTGGGCACCTCATTCCATTCACCAGCAGCAGACCAGGAACTTGAAGTAGAGATGCCTCAAGACCAACCTTAGGATGACACTTGTGTGCAGCCATGTTCCTTTAATGCACCAGTAAAAGGGGAGGGAGGCCACACATCCAACTGCTGCCATATGTTTGAGACCAGGACTACCAGTGTAGGTGTGACAAAAGAGTGTAGCACTTATAGAAAATGCAGAGAGGCTAAAATATTTGCTAGAGAGCTCTCCAAAGGAGGTTACACTCTCGTGGCACGGTGAAGTGCCTGGACAGGAAGAGGATTATGTATGTAATGATGCAGATTCTTGATGCTTACTGTATGTTTGGAATTGGGCTAATGACCCAGCCTCTGACTCGACTCTGTTCTTTGCCTTGTCATGTTCTGTGAGTGAATGCATTGGTGGTTTTAGTCCTCTGGTTGTTAGCCACCACAAATCCTTCCTGTATACTTCAGAATGGGATGGAAGGATCTGGCCTGTGTGCTTCTTCCTGATGGCAGTGTCCTTCCTGCTGGGACACACAGTCAGCAAAAGGGAGGGCTGGCACCTAATGAATCTGGGTGGTGTTGGTAGGGTGGAAATTGAGCCTGAAAAGTGTCGCCCTTGGGATGGAAAGGAGCACGAACTCTGGGAGCTCTAGTTCCTGACGTGACAATAAATGATCAGTTACATGAACGAGGTGGATGGGTGAGGTCTTCCCTTGAACAAACTAAGAGAGTTCATAATCCCATCATCGAACGACCTTTGGGATTTCATAGTTTTGCTAGGTGGTTTCTTCCTTGGCTTGGGGTAAGGGAATTAGAAAAGACCCTTAGAAGTATATCTGTGGTAGCTGAGAAACTTGAAAATAAGACCCTGGGTGCAATACAGGTGTTACAAGTCGAGGTATCCAGTTTGTCACAAGTAGTCTTACAAAATGCTTTTCCCTTCTCCCCTGCTTCCCTGGCTGCAAGAAGAACAGTGTCTACATGGTGTATATGCCATGGACCAGCCTGTGGTCATAGATGTGGGGTAGATTTCCTTTCACAGGCAGAGGGATGTAAGGGTTTGCTGCAAGATGGTGATGGTGACCTGGTGGCAGACTGTAAAGTTTCTGTGTCAGGAGCTGGGCATATTGTCTTGCTACTCAGCACTGGTGTGGCCACCCCTCTAATCCTGGATTCAGTTTCTGAGCCCCTCGTTCCAAGAAGGACCTTGAGGGGCTGGAGCGTGGCCAGAGAAGGGCAACGAAGCTGCTGGGGAAGGGTCTAGAGCCCAAGTGTGGGGAGGAGCAGCTGAGGGAGCTGGGGGTGCTGAGCCTGGAGCAAAGGAGGCTCAGGGGAGACCTTCTGGCTCTGCACAGCTCCTGACAGGAGCCTGGAGCCAGGGGGGGGTCGGGCTCTGCTCCCAAGGAACAAGGGACAGGATGAGAGGGAATGGCCGCAAGTTGCCGCAGGGGGGGTTAAGGTTGTCCCTGAGGAACAATTTCTTGCCCTGGAGGGTTGCCCAGGGCTGTGCCAGGCTGCCCAGGGCAGTGGTGGAGTCCCCACCCCTGGAGGGGTTCCCAAGCTGTGGAGATGTGGTGTGAGGGACATGGGGCAGTGGGGACCTGGCAGGGCTGGGGGAACAGCTGGACTCGATCTGGAAGGTCTCTTCCAACCAAAATAATTCCTTGAAATGTGAACAAGTGTGAGCATCTCCTGCCACACACCAGCCGACCCTGCCCAGTCAGTGGCACCACCAGAAAGAAGCACGCTGGAAATGCTGGGCAGGGGCTGTGTCCTCCCCAGCACCCGACCCCCACACAGTGCCAGGGCTGGGACAAAGCTCGGGTGATGGTGCAGGAATGGTCCATGAAGCTGGTCCAATGAAGCCTGGTCTCCAGTTCCTCCCACGTGGCAGCAGACAGGCTGCAGGGCCAGGGAGGTGACACTGCCCAGGGACCACAAACAGCAACAGCCGTCCCCAGCAGGGAGCCTCTCTCGGGGCTGCTCCCGCGCCGGAGCCGCTCACGTGTGCCTCTCTGGTCTGGTGTCACGAGGCTTGTACCAAAGAGACCAGAAGGGAGGGTGGTTCTGAACCACCACTGAACCGTCTGACCTGCCTTCTGAGGGGCAGAGTGAGACTGATTTGTCATTCTCCCTGCAGGACGGCAGCAATCCAGATCACTTCATGTAAACCACGTCTCCCTCTTTTCTCGCTCATGAGGTGCTTTGGGATGTCTCACCATTGCTAAGAATTCAAAAAGGAAAAAGAACCTTTGCTCCATTTCTTGGAAACCTGGTTCTCCTACAGCCCGACCAGCTCAGGCCATAGACAGCTTCAGGAAGGAAGCAGGAGCTCCATCTGTCTGCATCTACGGCTCTTCCTCAGGGCCCTGGGCAGGAGGAAGCAGAGCTGACTTTCAGTTCTAGATGAACAATGATTTTTATTCTGGGGCAGCTCCTCATCTGGCAGTGTCTAAAGAGAAGGAAAAGAATCAGTGCTGCCTCACCACGGCCCTGGCAGTGGAGCCACTCGGGAGCCACCGTTACCCTGGTAGGTGCTGGAATGCGACGCTGCTGCTGCGGAGCTCTTCTCTTCATGCTGGGGAGGGGCAGCAGAGCTGGGGGCCCCCTCTGCAGTTGGGGGGGTGTCAGTTTGGACACATTCCTGACTGCTTTGCAGACCTGCCTCGCCCTCACGGGCAGTAAACCTGATGGCTCCTTGTTACATACTGAGCTCCGTGAAGGCTGAGCTGGGCTGTAGTCATGGGCTACGGGAACTGTGGTGTGGACCTTGAGCATGGGGGTGAGAACAGCTCCACCATGTGCTTTCCTTCAGATCCTGCTCGGTTCACAGCATCCCAACGGGGGGGGTGTTGGAAGGGACCTCTGGGGATCATCCCATCCCACCCCTGCTCCAGCAGCTCACCCACAGCAGGGTGCCCCAGGTCACAGCCAGGAGGGTTTGGGATCTCTCCAGAACA
>NW_008625115.1:6426-7079 GCF_000691845.1 Merops nubicus
AAGTCTGGGAGGGTGCTCCTCGGGCAGCACAAAGTCCCACAGAGCGTGGCCCATGCTGAGGGGGTCCAGCCGTACCAGAGTCTGGTGGGGGGTGGGAGTAGTCTGAGTTTGGGGGGAAGTACGCAAACGGGAGCACCCCTTAGTGACCTGCAAGCTGAACAGGCTCGCTGGGGAATTCCTGAATACTGCAGGAGAAAAACGGCCCTGCTCCAAGGGCAAGTCCCAGGAACTCACTGGATGGATTTTTATGTGCTTCCCAGCATCTACCCGCTGCCCTTGGTGTCTGAGGGGCTGGGGTGGGCGTGGGGGTCCCAGCACGTGTCAGCCCCTGGGGTTCATGCTGGGAGGAGGAGGAAGGTGGGTTGTGCATCCTCTTGCTGCCTGAGTCCTGTCTCAGCTCAGGCTGCTCTGAACCTGGGGTGACTTCAGCTAATGCCACCCCAGATTCTCTGCAGTGTCCCTCTTTTTAGGGCCCAGAGCCTGGGGTGGGGTTAAAGCACGGCGGGGCTGATAGGGAAACTGAGGCAGCCGTTTTTCTTCCTCTGCTGTTCCCATCTGCCCTGGCAGGGGCTGGGGAGAAGGCAGGAGCAACAGAGGCCCCCAAGGGCAGGGCCAAGAGTGGGGAGACCCATTTGTCTCCCCTGGAGTCTCCA
>NW_008625116.1:0-11144 GCF_000691845.1 Merops nubicus
CCTATAGTGGTTCTTCTCCTGGAAAAACATGCTTGCCTGTCTAGTCATAATGTTACACACAACAGAGTTTTTAATAACTTAAATCTGGGCACAATGATGCACCCAGTCCTTAAAGTCATCAGTAAGGCAAGAAGACCTTAAAAGAGTTTTCAGATATGAAAAGAATCACACATGCCTGAGTCATTATTTACCTTTCCTTGCAACTGCTAAAGGGTAGCAAATTCCATCCCCTCACTCCACACATACATGAACAGTTGTTTCTTTCCCCCATAAGAAAGTCATTCCCTTCAAAGACAAATTTCCATAGCCAAATACCCTCCAACCTTCTCTGCTGGAATCTGTTCCCAAGTCTGAGATGGAAGAAGCTGCTGAATGCCTATGACAATCCAGAAGCTCTGGAGAGTGAAGGTTTTTCCATAATCAATTGCATCAGAGGCCAAAACAAAAGTAGCAGTGGTGGAAGATCTCTTTCTAAGAAATCATTTATTGCTTCACTTGAAACTGTTCTTTTGCCCTGTGGTGAGAAGGCATGGCAAGTTTGGTTTGCTCTCCCTGGCTTTGCAAGAGAATGCTGTCTCTGCTCACTGGAAGATACACCTCAGTCTCACCCTCCACAGAGAAAGAAAGGACTCGAGAAAAAATCCTATTCCCTATTTTTTCCATCAACATAAGCAAAATCAGTTTAATTCTCATTGTTGTCCTTGTTTCTATTTTTTTTGTCTTTTCCTCTGAGACAGTTTTCAGACAGAGAATGCCTTTTAATCTACTTTCATACCAAACTGCACAAAGGAAGAACAGAGAGGCACCATCTTAGCTCAGATCTTTTCTAACAACAAAGTGAGACAGTAAATAAGTGAATGCATGTGTGTCTAAAAGCAACCTACTGAAAACAGGGAGCCCCTGCATCCCTCCCAGGTAGAATTCTCAATGTCTCTCACACAAAGGAGCTGCAGGCAGCCACCCCAGCTCTCTTTTGCACAGGGTCTGAAATCATAACTAAGAAGCAACATCTGCAGAAAATAACCAAATCCTACAGCAACTATTCATATAACAGAAACGGGGCAGTGATCACACCATTGGCATCAGTCACCTGTAGGGCTGTTTGCTGATACAGACAAAGTAAGCAGTAGCCCCAGAACGGCAGAACAAAGAAAGTCCCATTTTCCCTTCAAAAGAATTGTGAAAGTCAAGATTTCATCTTCTGCCAAAGAATAGGTTGAGGTGCATTGTGCAGCAAGTACTGCCATTGAGGCAATCCTCACTCAGCACCTGTAGGAGCTGATTCCTCACCTGAATCAACAGCAGCGTGATATGTGTCCTTTAATAGGTCAGGAAAGCAACAAACCCCCGGTTCAAAATCCCCAAACTATCTCATATTTTACTACTTTATCCTCATGAAACTACTCTTCAAGTTGCTCTGTCCTAAATGACCTACAGAAATTATCACTTCTTCAGTCTCAAAGTTTCCTCTGTAGACACTCTAGCTGCTGCAGCGTCATCAGTGCAGTGTGGCATCCCTCAGGGCTCCCTCCACTGCTCTTCAAATTCTCTCCATGGATTTAATTTGCAGATTAAAATTTCTGCTGCAAACAAGACCACTGATAATTAAAAAATGTTTTGATGGATTCATCTGTGAGCAAGTCAAGCAGCTGATTTTGATATTTATGTAAAAAGAGGATACTCTTTTTACGTAAGGATGCTTGGCTCCTGTTGTAAATACTGCCAGAATGCATACAACAGAATCCACCACCATCTGAAAATTAAGATCTTGATGCCTCCATTTCCCTGTTACAGGTGATTGATTTATCGTTGCTGGCCCAAAAGCTTTATATATGTTATAGATAACACATGTCCATTTTTATACATTTTCAATTTTCTCTAACTCCCTTTGCAGACATTTTGACTAAGGTACCTAATAACCACTGTTACAGATGATTGATGATATTTATCATTGTTGGCCCAAGAGCTTTATATATGTTATTTATAACACATATCCACTTTTATACATTTTCAATTTTCTCTAACTCCCTTTGAAGACATTTCGACTAAGGTACCTAATAACTAAGCACTATGTATCTGGATGTTAATTAAAATACACTGAGGAAGTCTGTCTGCCCATTCAACTATTCAAGTCACAACACAATCATTAAAAACCAGGATTTGTAGTATGGAGTTTTCAACCTTTGACAACACAGCCATTCTACACAGCCACCTGCTATCATTATTTTAATACTGATTGAACCACACCCAATTCCCATGGGACTACTCCAAAATCTTCTCCAAAATGGAGATGTAATTTCCTCTTAAAGAATTAATCAACTTGCCAACATCTTCATCATGTTCACTTTGCTACCATTCAAAACTTTGCCTTGACTGTTGCACTTCAATTTTATAAGACCTGTGTATTACATTTCAGCCCCATATAAATAACATACAGAAGCAGAACGTGTTTTAGCTAATTAATGCTTCTGTATCCAGAGTTGTTGAAGAATAACCATCAAATATTTATATAATCTGCTTACTAAGAGGCCCCCAAAGAAGTATTGCTTTGTTCTGAGTGCTGTACTAAGAGACAGTGAAATATGAAGTCCAAAGACCTAGAGCACAAAAGACCCCGGTCTGCTTCCAATACTACGTTACTCTGTATTGCATTTTCATTGGCTTTGGGAGGTGTTCATTAACATGGATAAAGGTCTTGGAACCATATTAAATTTCTCTACCCTTTTAAAATTAATGGTAGCTACTATTAAGCTTACCTCTGCACTTCAGATGGGTGAACATCTTGGAAAACTATAGCATTCACACTGAGTACCTGCAAGATTTCTCACATGTACTAAGGGCAATGAGATGCTCTTCTTGGAAATATCTGCAAATCATATTGACAGATTTTGGGAAAAGACATCTTTTCAGGCTCTTAATTGCTACTAAATTAAGCAATATCCATAACCTTTTAACTAAAAGTTAAAATATTTTATATCAAAATAATGTTTTGTCAAGGAAAAAAAAAAAAGGTTGTCCAAATAAATTAAACTCTCAGCAATTAGAATTACACTTTTTCCACAATGGTAAGTATTAACATTAAAATTAACTACATATAAATGTGATGTTGGGGGTTATAGCAGACTCCAGAAAAATACTCATATACCAAGAACATTGATGGCACTGCTCAACAGAAACATCCTCAGATAGAGGTGAGGACAGGAGACAACAGAGAAAGAAAAAGTCCCTCTGGATTAAACAATTTGCTATGATATTATTTTGGCTACTCTTGTCATTTACAGATAACTGAAGATAAGAAATAAAGTCTGTGGCAAACGGAGACTACCTTAGTGTGACAAAAAGAGTGCAATTTAATCCCATAGACAAAATCTAGCTGGAGAACTATAAGCTTTTGTTTACTTCAAGTTGGAGGAGAGAGGATTGGTTTGGGGGTGGAGGTTGCTTGGTTTTGGAAGTGTGTGAAGAAGGTTTGGTTGGTTGGTATAGGATTTAGGGTTGGTTTGTGGGGTTTTTAATTTTCTTTTTCACAGAAATTCAAAAACATTCCTTGGAATATCAAGCAGAAGAATCCATCCACAACCACCATCATCAACAGTGTTATCATCAACAATACTGCACAAGCTGATACACTGAGGACCTTAAGGGTTTCCTTGCTTTAAAGTGTAATTAATGTAGCAAACAGTGTTTCATGAGACATCTTGAAAACTATGCTAGCTCTAAAATTCAATGTAGATGACCTTTTGGAGGATAATTTACACTTGTTTTTAAGTTTCTCATCATTTTCCCCTTAAAAAAAAAAAAATATTTTCATCTCTTAAGTGCTGTTTGGCAAAGTACTTCTCATTTCCAGTGTGCTTGAGCATTATCCTACTTTGCCAGAATGCCAAGGTGCATCTCCAGTGTCTTCTTATTCTATTTGTTATACTAATTGAATACAGTACATATTGCATTTGCAGTCATAAATTTGAGTTCTACTGCTGCTTTAAAGTGAACTACTGGTGCTCCACGTTAGCTGAAACAACAATGCCAAACCAAATTTTTGTTTCTCTAAGAGAAAACAAACAAAAAAAACCAAACAAACCCCTTCTTATTCTATTTGTTATACTGATTGAATACAGTACATACTGCATTTGCAGTCATTAAAGCAGCAGTATAACTCAAATTTAAGTGAACTAATGGTGCTCCACGTTAGCTGAAACAAAAAGAAAAAAAAACCAAGCCAAAACCTCAAGAACTGTCTATAATGTCAATGGATTTTCTTGCCCTTCCTGAGAATCAAGGTGGAGTATTTGAGGTAGCTCCTAAGGTGGCCCTATCCAAGGTATGGGTTTTTTGTGTATCTGGTGCAAAAATTGACTTGTGCCACTAGTGTTAAATAGGGCCTGTTGGCATTCCTTCACAGTTTACAAAGACATGCCAAAGAATCTGTGTTCTTTTGTGCCACTAGCGTTAAATAGGGCTGATTTGGAGATGACCATCGTGGCTTTGGCAGGTAGCTCACATGGGTAGATGTGACCTGTTGGCATTCCTTCACAGTTTCAAAGACATGCCAAAGAATCTGTGTTCTAGCATAGGCAATCTGGAAAAAAAATAAGTTTTCCTGCACTTTTAGCTGTGTTTCTGTGATGCAGAGGAAGAAATTCTGCAAATGCATAACACTATGCAGATTAGCAGACGTGTTGACAGGATCTGTATTAGTGAGGTCTAAATTAGTCACTATGAATAATGTGAAATACAAGGTAGTTAATGCTACATACACATGCAAGAGTCAACACCAGGTTTATTTTATGACTTAATAGACTGGTCAGAGGCCAGCCACAGATACAAACGTTATTTTTACTCATAGCAACCTATCCAAAACACTAATTCTGTATTGCTATGCTGCTGTCATCAGATGTGAATATGGAGTTTCCTCTTCTGCTGTATTCTTTCCACCAAGTATCCCTTTCACATAATCCTAAATTACTCTAATTCAGTGGGTTTTGTGAGTACAGACTATACTGAACCACAGAAATATTTTGATTTGAAGAAAAGATAACAAGCAGAAGAGATCTTAAACTTGATCTACTACTTGTGGTCCCTACAACACAGAACATCAAAACTGAAAGTTGATGGTGGCAGTATTGGTTATAACACATGAAAACATGCTGTGGATCAGGTCTAACTTTCCTAGGGATCACAGTAAGGTGGTCATAAAATCTCATTAAGACCATCTATCATTATGGGTACACAATGTCATGTTAGCAAGGGAAAAGTTGTAACATTCAACTTCATGCCCTTTACCTTTAGTGTGCACCTTGTCTTGGGTGTGCAAAATACTATCTTAGCTTGAAAACAGGAAAACAAAAGTCCAAGAAGGTTAGAGTAAGAGAGATCAATGTTGCTCTGGAGGACAACAATAATAAATCATACAAAGTTATAAGGAAGTTGAAAACTAGTCAACAATTCCTTAATTCACAAATAACAGCTATGTGGATATGAAGACAGACCATAATATTGCTTGTATTCCACATATTCAAGAAAGAGTAATACGCTCCTCTCCACATACAAATTACATATCTTAATTTATTTTCTTGTCTCTCTTCTTTTACACATCATATTGACAATGAAATTAAAAAGGTGTGTGTCCCTCGTTAGTCAGCATGTAACCACTGTATTAACATCATATGTTAACAACCATACCAACATCATGCAAATTCCCACTTTTTCAAAAAGAATGGTGTGGAAATAAAGATTTTTAAATTGTCATAATGCTATCCTGTATTCCTAAAGTTGAACTTCCTGGTGTCTAAATAGTTTTAGCCTACAAAAGAAGCTTCTAGAGGAACTCCAATATCCTGTGAGGTTAGTAAACTGAGTGGGCTGGTGCAAAAGATGCTGTAATTATTTTATTTAGGTTAATCAAGCTTACAGTCTTTACAGAGTAGGGTTAACTGAGATCATAGATTAAGCAACTTTGCAGCCACAAGAAGACAGATGCCCTTAGAAGTCATCAAATGCTGAATCAGCTTTATTACTCAGTGGATATATCCCTCATGCCTCCCACGACATCAGAAGATACAACAAAAAGAGGACAGTGGCTTGATGATTTATTTTTTTCTTTTCAAGCAACGAGGTTGACAAGAATCAGAGCTTTATAGCTACCATAATCTACCTAGAAAGGACAGTACAGAGATGTTCGTTGAAGACCACAGATATAGAAGATACCCTTTTGCCCTCTTCCTTTCTATTGCTACTGCTTCAAGTAAAAAAATGATGCTGTTTCAGGAAAAAGACTGTATTCAGGATATCTTATTGTCCTTAATTTTCTTTGCAAGACTGTATGCAGGTGACATAGCACAGAGAAACCATGGCCTGCTCTAACCCAAGCGTCCAAAAGACTGGAGCTGCAGCACAGAAGACTGTTTTGAGTTACCTTTGCAGCCAGCCCTCTGAGAAGAAGATAAGACACATCTTAAGACCTGGTGCAGAACATATGGCAAGAGTAAGATACGTATCAGAGAATATGTCTAAACTTCCAATAATACTATATGAAAAAGACCCAATTGTTAAACTGAAAAAAAAGAAAAGACAAACATGCATGTTCAGCATAAACCACTAGAAGTGTAGTAGTTGGAAGTTCACCATTCTATGCACCAAAAATACAGCATACTGCAATTAAGATTGTTCTGAGTTTAGTGAACCTATAGACATATTCTTCCCAGGAATAAAACGAGAAGTTGTTCTCGTATCACCGCAACATACGATTTTAATCAATATAGAAGGCCAGCTGTGCCCTTCACATGTGCTCAATCAGTAGATTTGCAGCAAGATAACAGACAATATCTTCAGCATATTTTAAAAGATATTAACTAACAGCACAAAAAAGCCAACCAAACAAAATAAAACCCAATGAAGTAATAAAAAGAAAAGGAAGTAAAAGCCACGTGTTTTGGGTAGGGGGAAAAAAAAAAAAAAAAAAAAAAGGATAATATATAGTGTCTTCTCAGGAGATTCTGGAGGGAAAAGCCCTTTACCTGTTTGATTAGATAGGTCATGTGTTGTGGGGACAGGAGTGACTAAATATGTACACATATACAGACAGAGAAGTTATGAGATTGCATTTTTTGTAATTTTTGAAATCAATTCATTTTTTTCCCGTAAAAGTACTAGTCCCCAAATAATTTCTTCAGAACTTTCCAGTTCATTTGCAAAAAAACCTTTCATCTTCAGAAGAAAGCCATGACAAAAATTTTTTTTCCTTCATCAGCTCTCTATGACATCATTTATTACTTTGTATGTAATTTAAGTGTGTGCGCTGTCACTTGGAAGAGGTCTGAACCAGAATTTGAATCCAGCTGGACTTTGGGTAAGTAATGAGTCAAATAATCAAATCCAAATTGCCTGCTAGACTTTTCAGGTTCTGATGAAGTTCAGAACTGAAAGCTGTCTCCAAAACCAGCTGTCCTCACAGGTTTTATGCAATTTGGTTATAAAAGTAATAGCAGCAAGACAGTCATGCGTCAGCAGTGTTGAATCTTAACCCCAACTCTTAGCATAAAAGAATCAGGATCTGAGATCACTGTTTTCTGTTCAGTGCAAGGATGGTTCAGGCAGGCTGTGCAGTGAAATACAACCCATGACCACCTGCAACTCAGAAAACTGTGCAAGGAAAATGTTAAGAGTCAAAGGGCTTTCTATTTCTTTCTATTCCTGCCAGTAATTTAATGTGCATACGCTATGCCAAGTCAGCTATACTCAAATTTTCAGATGCAAGCTGCGATTTGTTCCACGTTTTGGAAGTGTTGACTGGTTGCACTGAAAGCAATATGAGCTGTAAGTTCTCAGCACCTCTGAAAAGCAGCCCTAAGTTTCTTGAATTTGGTGTCAAATCCAATACAGCACCTAAAACTAGAACCCAGGGGGAACTTCCCTTCAATAGATATTAAAATCTGTGGTTTTCAAAGAGGTCCAGAGGGATAGCACACAGTGCTCAGTGTATCAACATGCAATTTGGAAGACCTGTGCTCAACTGACTGGCTAGCTGCAGTCAAGTAACATAACCACAGCTCCCAGTTGATACAGCCGTAGCTCTATCCAACATAACACACATGGTGAGAATAAATACATCAAACACTGAGAGATACTCCTGTTGCAGTGTAGGAGCTGTTCATTTTGTGGGTAGAATGAAGAAGTTACACAAAACTTAAGTATCCCTGGGAAGAAACCTAAAAGTCACAGTGAAAATCACCAATTTCTTCTGAGGAAATGTGAAAAATCTTAACAGTGCTTTGCATTCCAGCTAATTCCTTTGGAGAGGCTTTCATCATTTTAACAATATTAAAATGTGAACTTTTTTTTTTTGTAAGAAAAGTGTGTTTGTTGCAAGTCATGAGAACACTTAAAAAAATATCTTTTCTACTGAAGTAAGACTGAAATTGCTACTCAATAGCACATTAAACAACAAATAACAAACACATATTTCCCAGGCAGTAAGAGCCAAGCAACATAGAAACACCCCCACCATGTACTTTGTGGCTTCACACTATATTTTAGTCATATATGAAACAGCTTGTACAACATATTTCTGTAAATCCCTAATTGGGGGGTTGCCGTGGCAGCAACATTTCACCCAGGGGTGTTCAGTACTGAACTACTGTTCAGCAGTAACAAGCTGTGTTTGTGAGTAGCTCTTCAAACTGGGTATGAGACGTGCCACCAAGACATCCTACTCTTGTGGCAGCTACTGAAGCAGTGCTGGGGGAGTCAGTGAGGCTGGGTTAGAAGGAAAGCTGCACACACTCTCATTTTTAAGAGGTGGCACAGGTGTGATTTACCTCTCAGTTAACATTAATGCAGGGTAGGAGTGAAAACAGCTCAATCAGGGCTCTAACACACAGACACAGTCAGGCTCCTGGCCTCCCTGCCAGCAGGAGAACAGGTAGTGATGCTCTGGGCACCCATTAGCCACTGGGCCACCCTGCCAGCATAGCCCAGTCATGATTACACCCAGCACATAGCCACGTCCAACACCAAATTGGCCATTACTTGTCAGGGCACCCAGTGCTACGTGTGAGGAGCGATTCTCCCCCTCTTACCTCAGGGTCTTTTTCTATCTCCAGCCCTGCTTGCACCAGGTTGTGTTCGTACTCCTCCCGCTGCAGCCGCTTCTCCTCCTCCAGGGCATCCATTGGGCTGAGCTCCATCACCTCCACACCCAGGGGCTCCAGCCTCTCCTGTGGGGCATGCTGGCCACTGTCCTGCTGCTGCAGCTCCACGTGGCCCTTCTCGGTGCCTCCATTTGAAACCAGGGCCAAGGAGGCAGCTCTGTGCTTTGGCTCCGGGGAGCCCGCGCCGGGCGGGTGCCGAGCGAGGCGTTTGCGGTAGTGGTAGACTAGGACGTAGTCGACCTTTCTCTTGCTGTCCCTGAAATGCATGCCACTGGAGGACACCTTGTCCACGGCTCCTCCTTGTGTCCCATCCACGTAATTGTTTATAATCTAGGAGAGAAATACATAAGTCACACAGACAAGAAAGACCCTGGCCCTGCCGCCTTCTTGGGCTTTTTGGCTTGCTCCACGCAGCATAGAGTTAAAATTAGAGGTCAGCTGGGGGTAGGTATGACCTACAAACACACTCTGCACACCAGATTAAGTCATGCTGACCTCCTCTGACTGTAAACAAATGAGAGTGGCTAAAGATAGCTGCCTTATCCCAACACATGGGCTACCTGCCTGATGGGCAAGCAGGGAGGAAGACACCAACACCATCTCTCTGTCCTGCATGCAGACAGATCGTACAGGAGAAGACACATTTAGAAATGGGATGGGGAAGTGAGAATAAGGACCATATGACAGATTGGGATATGAGAAAGGATGTGCTGCAGAGCAAAGCTGGGCAGGGGAGTGAAGCAAAAAACACTGTACGGGAAGAAAGGAAGGAAACTGAGCTGAGCTAGAACAGGAGAAATATCCTCAAAGTAATACAAGGGCAAGAAGGGTAGGGCTGGACAAAAATGTTTTGGAAAAATAGCAGGATTTAGAGAGGATATGCTCCATGGATGGCTAACAGTGCTAGCTATCTCTACAGTTTCATTCATTACAGTGAAACCAGCTCTCCAGTGACTGGGGAATGAGATACAAGAAAAAAAAAAAAAAAAAATAGTCTCAATCTGATCCAAAACAATCCTCTCGTACCCTAATTCCAGACACTGATGGTTCCCATAGGTGGCTGCATAAGCAAAATCTTGACGGGTACCAGGTTAGAGATTTTTTTTTTCCTCTTTCTACCTCCCCTTCCATTGCATGCTTTGGTAGCCCTGAATGCGAAGTTAACCAAGCATGCTGTATGGCAAACTTCTCATTTGTTAACACAACACAAATTTTTGAAGGTGTTATATAAATGTGCATGCTATCACATACCCAAATATCTCCCAGATTCTTGTTTTTCATTGCTTTGCTTCACTTAGTTTCCCACAAAGTAACTTGCAATCATCATATCACTAAATACACCTTGGTTTTATATGCATGCTACAACCTTCATTCTTTCACGAAATTATCACCAAATAATCTGTTCTGCACATTACACTTATCACACACATTATGTGTAAAGTGTATATATAGCCCCTTTAGGCATATCTGAACTTACACTCAGCACTGCATTCTGACAGACTATAAAACTGTTTGGGAGACAGCACTTTATTGCAGCTCCCCATGTCCTAGTTAGATACATTTCCACGAAGTACTCACGGGCAGTCCATGCAAACCTCCAGGATCCATCTCTGCCACAGTGAAGAAAAGCCTGTTGGAGATTTCTGGTCTCTATTCCAGAGTGTTTCACACTATACAGCATAGAAGTAATGACACCAGCACTGCCAGGTCGCTGGCACAATGCAATGCACTAGCTGACTCCAGAGAAGGTGAGCTCTAAAGCATCCTATCCTCCCTTCAAGCATGGGCAGAAATGAGCAGCCCAAACGAAACACAGGAGAGGGGAAAAAGGAGGCTGGAGAGCAGGAAAAGTCAGTAAGAGGTTTTCTTGTTTATTACTGTGTGCAGCCAGCTGCCACATCCCAGCCACCTGAGAGAGCACCATAGCAACCTTTGATGCTGCTGGAGTTACACAGAGGAATAGGATTGAAGAGGTGCAGCAATGCCTCTCTCTTT
>NW_008625117.1:0-16375 GCF_000691845.1 Merops nubicus
ATTATTATTTGAAATTCAAAGCATTGGTATAGTGGAATCTTGAATTCAAGTGACCTATCTGGACAAAAGAAGAGTTTGTTCTTTCCTTCTGCAACAAGATGATTTTACCACTAGGGGATAATAAGCCAGTGCAACCACTAAGCCTTTATCCTCATATGTGGCACAATAAAGATTCTGGAACTGTCACAGTGTAAAACAATATTTTTGGCTTAGCTTCATTTGAAAGTTTACAATTTTTTATGCTTTGTGTTGCTGTGTAATTTTTGTACTATTGGTGGCTAGTTTCGTCTTTTGGGACTATTGCTTAATGTTTTGATTTTATGATAGTGAAGCTTGTATCCAGTGTTTTGCCAATTAATATTATATGCTTGTTAATAAAAGCAGACAAACTAACTGAAATACTGTCAGGCTGGAAGTTATTGTTCCGTCTCTCCCCACGAATATAAGGAACTAGTTGTCATAATATTGTAGAGCACTGAAGAAACACAGCATGGCTGGAACAATGGTGGTGTGGCATTTCATTGTCATCATCAGCCTGTTACTCACAACGCAGGCACAGCCCAAAGTCTCACTCTACTGCAGAGAATGGCCATGTGTCTGTGGCAAGGAAACGGGGTGGCTTCAGCCACAGAGAGGATCATACACAGTTGCCCTGATGTCTTGACAACACCCATAGAGAGAAAGGTACTTGCCCCACTGGTGGTTTTTTCTTTGCTTTCAATCTGACCCTTACCTGCTGGTGTTGGTGCACAGGGGCCAACTACAGTGTTACAGAACACAGACATTCACTTAGACACATGCCAAGCTGAAGAGCTTATCTGCATGGCTTCAGATTTTATTTTATTCTACCTTCATGAGCTGCTGGGGGAAAAAAAAATATCTCTTAAGTTACAGGAAGCTTTGCTTAATGAATTGAATATGTTTTACCTTTGAAAAAAGTTGGTCTATTGTAGTATTTAGCAAACAGTGCCTGCACTCTTTGTAACTTCAAGAGCTTTTTTCCTTCAAGGTTCTTGAGTTTTATTTTAATACCTGAACAGATCTAGGGTGTGGGGTAATTTTTAGGTACAATTGAATGCCTAATTGAGATAGTACAATGAAGCTGTAAAGCAGATGCTGAAGTAGTTGAATTTCTTCCAGTACCTACATGCAGTAATGCAAATTTATAGCTTGTGAATTCCCTGTCTATACTAAGAGGGCAGGAAGAGCTTTTATTCGTGCTTTTGGCTTGATAAGAATTGTCAGTAGCTGTGGGCTGGTTTAAAGTCAGGATGTGATTCATACATGTATTTCTTACTTGCATTGATAGTACCCATTTAGAATTATCCCGAGGAAAATAGGTATTTGCTGCTCACTAGCTTAATTTAAGTAGCAGCATTAGAGCCTTATTGCAGAAAGGTTCCTTTGTGTATGGTCACCTGGAAGTGAATAAGTGTTAGCACTAATTGGGCAACTGTTATATTTTGTAAATCTTCCTGACTCTTGTTATTGCTGGTTCTAATACTTCCCTGGACTGTGTACTGCTGGTTGCTTCCATCTGTCTGTGAACTAACCAGTGGTGGACCTGGCTCAGCCGATTTGCTTCTTGCATTTCCAGTAACTGTTAACAGAAGTCCAGAGAGGCTGTGCTGGAATGGAGGGGTTCTGTTTCATGGGAGTGTGGTTGCAAATTTTCTGATGTCTGTAACTGCTGGAGCAACTAAGAGATTACAGGCTTTCTTCTATGCAAGTAGAAGTACATAGTCAACTGGTGCTGTACCCAGGTGGTCTTTTTAGCTGGCACACGTATCCTGAAGAAATCTCAGGTTTGCAGGATCACTCCATGATCACACTGGGGGGCAACCTGCAGGCTTTGGCAGCCAAGCAGCAACCCTACTCCATTTCCCCAAGGGCTGTGCCAAATGAGTCTTCTGCTGCTAAAGAAATGCTGAATGAAAGTACGCCATGGGATTCCAGGTGGCTGTGGGACAGAGCATGGCCCATGCAGCTGCCTGTTGTTAGCACGGGGTGTCTGGGAGGAGGATGCAGAGAGGGGCAGGAAAGCTAGTCAGGATGAGTTTTATTTGTACAAAGTCCACACGGAGGTAGTGCTGGCAGTACGAATTACATACAGTTGTCTGGTTTTGGGGATTGGAGCAGAGGCAGGTTTATTGCTTATTAATTATTACCCACTATTAATGGAAAGAGGTAGGAACTGTGTAGACTAAAGTGCTGTGTGCCTGGAAAATATGAAATGTGATTAATGCGGCTCTGGATCTGAAAGGACAGCCACTGTTACATAACTAATAGACGTCAGTGAAGATTGTTTATCTGTCAAAAAAAAAGAAAAAAGGCAAACGAAACCAAAAACCACAATAGAATTCGACAGGAAAACAAGCAAATCGGTAACAGATGAGGAGAAGGCTGAGGAACTGAACTTTTCCACCTCAGCCTTCATTGACAACCTCTGTTCTCACGTAAGTCCATGGACTACAAGACAAGGACTGGGAGGGCAAAGTTCTGTAAGAGTGGATCAGGTCTGTGACCACATATCATATGCTATGGCACCTGATGAGATGCATTCCAGAGCCCTGAGGGAACTGTTGATGTAGTCGCCAGGCCACTCTTCATGATACTTGAAAAGTCAAGGCAGTCGGGTGGAGTCCCTTGTGTCTCAAAAAACAGAAACGTTGTACTCATTCTTAAAAAAAGTAAAAAGGAGAACCCTGGCACCTGCAGACCTGTCAGCATCACCTCTGTGCCTGGAAGATCATGGAACTGGTCCTCATGGAAGCTGTTTTAAGGCACATGGAGGACAGGGAGGTGGTTCAAGACAGCTACCGTGGATTCACCAAACGTAAAGTTCTGCCTCACCAGCCTCATGGCTTCTATGGCAGAGTGACTACATCTGCGGATAAGGTAAGAGCTCTGGAAGTCATCCCTCTGAACTTCTGTAAGGTCTTTGACACAGCTCCCCCACAACATCCTTCTCTCTGAGTTGGAGAGATATGGATTTGATGGATGGATTGTTGGGTGGATAAAGAATTGATTGGATGGTCACAGCCAGAGAGTAGTGTTCAACAGTTCGATATCCTAATGGACATGAGTGATGATTGCTGTCCATACTGGAACCAGTGCTGTTTATTTTCATTGGTGGCATAAGGGGATGGAGTGCACCCTCAGCAAGTCTGCAGATGACACCAATCTGAATGGTGCAGTTGCGATGCTAGAGGGACCTGTACAAGCTGGGGAACTGGGCAACTGTGAACCTCCCGAGGTTCAGCAAAGCCAAGTGCAAGGTCCTGCACCTGGGTTGAGGCAGTCTTTGACATCAGTACAGGCTGGGGGATAATGGATTGAGAGCATCTCTGTGAACTTGGGGGATAAGGACTTTGGAGGCATTGGTGGATGAAAAGCTGGAGATAGCTGACAATGTGTGCTCACAGCCCAGAAGGGCAGCCCTGTCATGGGCTGCATTAAAACTAATAAGGCTAGCATTTTGAAGGGAGATGATTTTGCTCTTCTGCTCCACTCTGGGGAGACCTCAGCTGGAGTACTGTGTCCATCTGGAGTCCTCCACACAAGAAGCACATGGACCCGTTGGAGCAGGTCCAGAGGAGGGCCACAAAAATGGTCAGAGTGCTAGAACACCTCTCCTTTGAAGAGTGGCTGAGAGAGCTGGAGTTCTTCAGCCTGGAGAAGGCTCTGGGAAGACCTTATTGTGGCCTTTCAATACTTAATGGGGATTTAAAAGTAAGACAGGAGCAGTCTTTTTAGCAGGGCCTAATTTTGACGGGACGAAGGGCAATGTTTTAAAACTAAAAGAGGGTAGATTTAGGCTAGATATAAGAAAGAAATATTTTTACATTGAGGGTGGTGAAACACTGGCACAGAAACAGTGAGAAATTCCCTTATAACTAGAGGCTCTAGACAACTTCAGGGAACTGGATGGGGTAGGTGGTGGCTGTAGATAGTCTGATCCACACTAGTGACAGTTAATTTTGTCACATGTACACTGGGTTGCAAGCTAATACATATTTTTCACCATAAGAATCATAATTCAAGGAGTCTTTTGGGTTTGCCCACCATGCTTAAGGTCAGCAATTTGCTTAATGGGCGTGAAAGCTGAACTACATGGCTTTCCTTGCAGCTCATGCATCTGTTTTTTATCTTACTGTACAAAATGCTACTATTCCAAAACTGTGTTCCTTCCCAGCTGGTGATCCATTTGCAGCTTGCTTTAGAACAGCAAAAGCTACCCGCGCTATGCAGCAAAAGAACAAGATGTTGAACAGCACTTTGCTCACTGAAGTGTGTTTGTTTTGTGTTGCTTCCATGTAGCACAGATAGATTTCAAGCTCAGTGAAGCTTGTTGAATACTGTCAGCTTCCTCTCTCTGTCAATACTGAAGAAAATTTCTTGTTAGCTGCCGTTCTTTTCGCATCCTTATTCAGTCCTGCTGTTAGGGTTAGTCACTGTTTGTCTTTCATGATCTGCCCCTCACTGATCAGTCCAGCACACCAAGCTGTGCTCAATTCCTAGAGCTTGGTTCCAAGTGAAAGAGGTTGTGCTCTGACAGCACCAAGTGAGATGTATATACTTGACAGAGCAGAAAGTGGATGAAAGAATGGATTTTAATTTATTTTGTCAAACAATTAATAGATTGATGCTATAGTCTTTAGAGGTGTAAGGAAGAACAAAGTTTTAAGACACACAGGCTCTTCTGTCTAGAAGCCAAAGACTCCTAGAGACACGCAGGCGCTCTTACACCCAGAGCTAGCCCTGGCAGACCTGTTCAACCTCTTGTTCCTGTGCCACTTCTATTCACCATCTCATCTGGCTTGGCCTTCCCTAGTGCTCACATTTCATTCACACAGCCACACTCACGGCAGCTGCTGGCACGCTGGGCACTCTGACTTGTGCTCTGACTCACAGTTGCCAGCACTCTGGCCCCCACAGACACACTTACACAAAGAACAGAGTACCCTACTCCCAGGTAGGAGCTGGAAAGGAATTCACTGTGAAGAGAAGATGGGCCTTCAAGTTCCTTTGCCTTTAAACACCCCTAGGACTGGACGTGAAGAGCAAAGGAATACCCAGTTTTGCTGGCTATCCGTTTTGCTGCTGTGGATGTACAGAATAGCAGGAGAGGTAGTAGAAGAGAACTTGTTTCAGGCCTTGCCCAGTTCTCATGTTGGAAAGACTGGACAAGATACTCACTGCTGTAAGTCATCCTTGCCCAGATGATGATGACTATGATGAAGCACTTTCCCAGCTGCATGCACGGCAGTCAGACTGTGTGGTTACTCTGCAGAGGTGATGGCTGCCAAATGGTTAACCATCTGTCACACAGCTTTTCTGTTCTGTGTTTTGTGAACAAAGCCACTTGACCATCATTTTTTTTTCTGGGTAGAATCCACTAGGTAACCACAGAGAGGAAGTGCTAGAGCCAGCGATAGAGTCCGTTTCCTTCATCAGCTGGCACAATTACCTTACTGTTACCATTCATCAGGGTGCTAGGAATATATCACCACCTGTTCGCATGATGCCGTTTTGAATACGCTGTTATCTTGTTTTGCACCTGTGACCATGAAGCTTATGAAATATGCAAAGAAGTGGGGAAGATCACAGACATCCTACTGGCCGTATAAAAACGTGTATTTTGTCTCATGGCTCAAGCACCACCGAGTTCCCTCTACCTTGGTATTGTGTTCATCACTCATCCTTTTATCAGGTAGGTTTGTCCATTGGTGTGAGTCTTTTTTGTGTGTGTGGTTTTGTTTGTTTGTTTGTTTGTGTGTTTTTAAACTAGATTATGAAATTCCCAAGGCATTGGAAGGGTAAGTGAATTACTTTTAAAACTCTTCTGTGCGTGCACCCTTTTAAGGTCCTGGAGAACTTTAAAGAGATCTATTTGCTGTCACCTAAGTGCAATCCTTTTTGCCTTGGAGAGAAAGTTGTAAATAATGCCTGCCACACTCCCAAGGCTGTGTACAGGACATTGGGGACTGAAACAAAACTGCTCAAAGGAGCTCACAGCTGATGTAAACTGCCTGATGTGGGATAAAGGGTGTTGTTCCTCTTTTTACCTGGCACTTCCTTCTGTGCTGCACTTCGGTGGTATTCAGTTTTAGGATATTGATGGCTTTTCTGGTGCCTGTATAAACTAAATTCAGAGCTAAAGCACCAGAAGCTCTGGTATGCTCACCCCGTGATACAGATGGGTGAGGAGGATGGGGCTGAGGCTGCCATCGCAATTTGTGTGGGCAATAGCGCTTCCACCATTAGATGAGAACATGTCCTACATGGGACATGAGGTTTTGTTCTCTAGAACAGGTGTTCAGACCAACTGTCTGGGACAATATTTCCATATGTTTCCTGACTGAAGGACTCACAACCAGTGTTTTCAAGTAGAGGTGCTGGTGTCACACAGGAGTTCAGCTTGCATGCCACGCAGAGGGCATGGCCACTGTTCACCTTTTGAGTCTGAGGGCCAGGTGACTACTGACTTCATATTCTAAATCTCTATTTAAGATCCTTTGCCTGTTTCCACTTTTGTGTTCCATGTGTAATAAATCAAGAGATTTACAAACATGGGAAGGCTTTGAAGGATTTTTCTGTGCCACTACATACAAGGTAGTATTTAAAGGGGTAGAGGCAACAGCGCTAAGAGAGCAAGGCAATATGCATGGTTGACAGCTCGAAATACTGTGTTTAGAGTTCACAGGTCTCTCCAGTGCAATATATCATTGAACAGTTTCCAGTACGCTATTACATCAACACAGAAAAGACGCATAATAAAGAGGGAGAGGGATAAGGCAAACACTCTTTTACTGGACTGTATCACATGAAAAGAGGGCAGTGTTTTGGCTGAGCTGCGTGGATCCAAGCTGATTTTTTAGCAGGTTTAATCCAGAGTTACATACATGTGAACTGCCTTAATGCTTTTTTTAATGTTGCTTCGGTGGTAGTAGCTGTCCCACTTCACTGGAGCTATGTAAACCCTCATGAATGAAAGCACACAGGTTGTTCCTTCTGGCTGTTTGCCCCCTTATTCCTCTGCTAAAGAGGTATTTCCACAATGAGTTAAGTGATGTCCACCTCAAACACCCAGACTGATGGTAGGAGAGGGTTTCCCAGACTGAATTCCCTATGAGGTTTTCAGATCATAAAAACTTCACATTCGCTACCCGCAGTGAAGTGGTATCACAGTTAGGGGTGGACTGTTTGTGTTGTGTGGCAGGAGGGAGGGTTCTCATTTGTAGGGCACTCAAACTAATGGCTGTTTTTATGCTGTGCTTCCTCCTGGTTTCCACTCTGGGACTGTACCTACTAATACTCTCAAAAGCCAATTTTCTTGAGCTAATGCTGGGTTCCTAGTCCAGGGAGTGCAACAAAGGCCGAGCTCAATTTTATGTGATCTTTGATGTCTCCCCTTCAGCCTGGTCAGACTGTCATTACTCTTACCATTTTGTAAAACATTCCTAATCCAGCTGTGCTCTTCTTGTGCAGAGGATAAGCGTAAAGGTACTTCAATGGCTTGACTCACAGATCACAGTACTGGACATAATGAATGGGGATGAGGATGAGGATGAGTAACAAGCAGAGCACTCATGAACTGCTGCCTGCCAGGAAGGTTGGAGGGAATTAAGTGAAGCTGAACTTTTCCAGCTCTTCAACAGAAACTGACTGTGGCTCTGAGTCAGGTTAGTCCTGGAGCTCTGGGTTATTTTGGAGCTCCCTCTGTGTTCTCATGGATTTTCTGGACCATAACCTAAAGGTGAAAAACATGCACTTTTGCAGGAGGATGCCTTTTAACTGCTTTGTGCCTGAGGGAACCAGCAGTGTGTGCAGAATGCTACACACTAAGATAATGAAATATTTCAGGGCGACCTTAGATGGCTGGGCTGCTTATAAACAGTGCTAGTGGAATACACTGTCACATAAACTGCTTCTAAAAGTCTCTGCAGGGAGGTATTTTTAATACTCTCCCACTGCAGTTTCTTTACCACCATCTGTCTTACATTAGGAGGAAGACACAGATGATGTCCTCCAAATATTTGTAAAAATATCTCCTAAGAAGCAATGTGTGCAAGTGATTAAATATTCAAGGTGTCACTTCACATTCGAATATTTCTTTTTTTTAAGCCTGCAGCTGCCATTGCCTGCCTTAAAGACACATTGCAGGACTGTAGGATTCTGTGAGATTTCACAGCTAATATCTGAAGTAAATTAGGCAGGAAACATCCCATGGCATGTTTGCAATGCACTCAGCTATGGGAAGCCAGCAGCAATTCCTGGGTATTTCAGAGCTACGAATTTTATGTAACTTTCTAGAGGAATTTCTGAAGTATGAGAAGATAGCAGAAGGGTGTAAAATTCAGAAGGCTAATCTAGTAATACTTGAGCTTTGTGATGAGTAGAGATTCTCCAGTCTGCCCTAGGGAGCTAGCCGAGGAAATTTGAGGCATGCTGTAGTATGGTGGCTGTTAAGCAGATTTAGTCATGAACAGTAAATAGAGGATTTGGAAATGCTTGGGGGGCTACCAAAACACTTACTAAAACTTTCCTCAGGATATCAACAAACTTTGAAAGGAGAATATCGGATTTTCTCTTGGTTCAAGCCCACTCACTTTCAGATCTAGGAGTTTAGCCCATTGCACTTGTGCAAGCTGGGTCGCTGGACTGATCCCTTCCTCAAACAACATGTCCAGTCCACATCCCAGCTTTTCTTACAAATCAGTGCCTGAAGAAGTGCAGTGGTTCAGTTAGACCAGGAAGTGGCACTGTCTGAAAGCAATGAGAAGTCAAGTCTGCTATGGAGCCCCCATAAAGGCAAATTCACAGACTAATAATATGATGGGACCTGGGATGGAACATACATCCTGATAGCCAGGGCTGCAAGTTACCTTTACATGTCACTACACGAACTCTGAACCAGAATTCTCTGGGGGTGTCATTTCTGTTCAGGCTTTAGCAAAAGGCATGTAACAACAGAAAGGGAGGTCACTGGATTCTTCTACTTCTTGCCCTTCAGCACCTCTCAGGACACAGATAATTGAGAAAGTTCCTTCTTACAGTGCCATTGAAAGGCTTTTCCTGTTTGAGAAGCTACAACACAAAGCTGGCAAATCACAAAATCACAGAATGGTAGGAGTTGGAAAGGACATCTGGAGATCATCTCGTCTGACACCTGTGCTAAAGCAGGTTCACCTGGACCATGTTGCACTGGAATGCATCCAGGTGAGTTTTGACAGTCACCAGAGGAGGATACTCCACAATCTCGCTGGGCAACCTGTTCCAGTGCTCCACCACCCTCAAGTAAAGAAGTTCTTCCTTAAGTTTAGGTGGAGCTTTCTGTGTTATGCTTTGTGTCTCTTGCCCTCTGTCTTATCACTGGACACCACTGAAAAGTGACAGACCTTACCCATCCACCCTTTAGATATTTGCAAGCATTGATAAGATCCCCCCTCAGCCTTCTCTTCTGCAGACTAATAGACCCAGGTCTCTCAGCCTTTCCTCTTAACAGTCTGTTTATCATCTTTGTAACACTCTGCTGGACTCTCTCCAGTGGTTCTCTGTCTCTCTTGAACTGGGGAGCCCAGAACTGTGCACAGTACTCCAGATGTGGCCTCACTAGGGTATAGCAGAGAGGGAGGAGAATCTTCCATCACTGTTCTGTCACCTTTCTGGGTGTGGAGGTGAGGACTGGCCTGTAGTACCCTGGGTCCTCCTTCTTGCCCTTTGTGAAGACTGGAGTGACCTTGCCCTTTCTACAGTCCTCAGGCAGCTCTCCCGTGGTGAGGTCTTTCAAACATGCGATGGAGAGGGGCTTGGCCGTAACATCAGCCAGCTCCCTCACCACTGGTGGCTGCATCCCATCGGGGCCCAAGGATCTGTGGGTGTCCAGTTTGCCTAAAGGATCTCCAGCCCAAACCTCCTTGACAAAGGGAGAGTCTTCCTTCCTCCAGACTTTGTCTTTTACCTCCAGGGACTGGGATTCCTGAGGGCTGGTGTTAGCAGACCAGCAAGAAGACTGAAGCCAAGGAGGCATTCAGTAACTCCACTTTCTCTGTAACCTCTGTCACCAAGGCAACCACCTCATTCAGCAGCAGGCCCACGTTTTCCCTGGTCTTCTTTTCCTCCTGAAGAAGCCCTTCTTGTTGTCTTTTACATCATTTGCCAGATTTAATTCCAAGTGGGCCTTAGCCTTCCTACATGCTCTGGCAATGTTCAAAGTCCTTCAGTTTAAAGCCCGCCTCATTGAGTTGGCCAGCTTGCTGCCAAAGATTCCCTTGCCTCTTTGAGACAGATGTATTCCATTCCTCTGTAACAGTTACATTCATCACAGAATGTCTATAGATTTCTTTGATTCTGCCCAGGTTCTGTGTCACCATATCATTCATTCCCACATACAGAAATAACATTGGATAGTAGAATCATAGAATCATTAAGGTTGGAAAAGACCTCTAAGATCAAGTCCAGCCATCACCCAACACTACCGTGACCATTAAACTGTGTCTCCAAATGACACATATACATGTTTTTTGAACACCTTCAGGGACAGTGACCCCTATCTCCCTGGGCAGCCTGTTCCAGTGTCTCACCACTCTTTCAGTAAAGAAATCCTTCAGAACATCCAATGTAAACCTCCCCTGGTGCAACCCAAGGCCATTTCCTCTCATCCTATCACTAGTAACCTGGGAGAAAAGAACAACATCCACCTCACCACAACCTTCCAGGTAGTTCTGGAGAACAATAATGTCTCCCCTCAGCCTGCTCTTCTCCAGACTAAACAATTCCAGTTCCCTCAGCTGCGCCTCATGAGACATGTTCCTCACACCCCTCACCAGCTTTGTTGCCCTTCTTTGTACCCGCTCCAGCACCCCAATATCCTCCTTAGACTGTGGTGCCCAAAACTGCACACAGTACTCAAGCAGGGTGCCAGTGCTGAGTACAGGGGCATCGTCACTTCCCTGCTCCTGCTGGCCATACTATTTTTGGTACAGGCCAGGATGCTGTTAGCCTTCTTAGCCACTTCTTGGACGCATTGCTGGCTCATGTTCAGCTGGCTCCCAGGTCCTTTTCCACCAGACACTTTCCAGCCACTCCTCCCCAAGCCTGGAGCGCTGCCTGGAGTTGTTTTGCCACTTCATCCAACTGACCTCAGCCCATTGCTGCAGCCTGTCCAGGTCCCACCACAGAGCCTCCTGATCCTTGAGCAGATCAACACTCCCACTTAATTTTGTGTCATCTACAAATTTACTGAGGGTGCATTCAATCCCATCAACCAGGTCATTGATAAAGATATTAAACAAGACTGGTCCCAAAACTGAGCCCTGAGGGACACCGCTCGTGACTGGACGCCAAGGGGATTTAACTTCATTCACCACAACTCCCTGGGCTCAGCCATTCAGCGAGTGTTTAATCCAGCAAAGAGTCCACCTGTCTAGGCCATGAGCCACCAGCTGCTCCAGCAGATTGCTGTGGGAAACAGTGTCAAAGGCCTTCCTGAAGTCCAGGGAGACAACATCCACCACTTTTCCCACATCCACTAGATGGGTCATCCAGTCATAGAAGGAATCAGGTTGGTCAAGCAGGACCTGGCTTTTATGAGCCCATGTTGGCTGGGCCTGATCCCCCGTATGTTCTGCCCGTCTGTTCTGCACGTGTTGTGTGAGCACCATCAGGATGAACTTTTCCACAATCTTCCCTGGTACCAAGCTCAGACTGATGGACCTGCAGTTCCCCAGATCCTCCTTCCTGCCCTTCTTGTAGATGAGCATCACACTGGCAAGTCTCCAGTCATTCAGGACCTCCCCCGTTAACCAGGACTGCTGGTAAGTGATGGAGAGAGGCTTTTTGTGTTCCCCCCCCCCCCCTCTCCCCACCCCTCTAGACTTGTGGGTGTCCAGGTGGCAGGTCCTTAACTGCTTCTTCCTGGATTATGGGAGGTTTATTCTGCTCTCCTTCCCTGTCTTCCAGCTCAGGGGGCAAAATACCATAAGTCTGGTCTGACTATTGAAGATGGAGGCAAAGAAGTCAATGTTCCTTCCCCCACCCCACCACACATCCAATCAGGGAGGAGATTCTTCCTGGCTCTCTTTTTGTTGTTAAAGTAGAAACCTTTTTTATTATCTTCCACAACAGTGGCCAGACTGAGCTTTATCTGGGTTTTTTTCCCTTCTGATGTTCTGTCTGCATGACCTAGCTAGATCCTTGTACTCTCCTTCAGTTGCCTGTCCTTTACTCCAGCACTGGTAAACTCTCAGTTTTTTTCCTGAGTCGTAGCAAAAGCTCCCTGTTGAGCCAGGCCAGTTCACCTTATGACACATGGGGACAGCCCACTCCTGCACCTCCAAGAATGTGCAGCCTTCCTGGACCCCTTTGGCCTTCAGGACTGTCTCCCAAGAGACTCTCCCAACCAGTGCCCTGAACAGGCAAAAGTCTGTCTTCCAGATGTCCATGGTAGTGATTTTGCTGATCCCCTCTGTACTTCCTCAGGAACTGAAAACTGTCCTTTCACGGTCGCTAAGCCCAAGACAGCCTGCAACCACCACACCATCCGCCAGCCCTTCTCTGTTTGTAAACGGCAGGTCTAGCAAGGCACCTGCCCTGGTAGGCTCACTTACCAGCTGTGACAGCACGTTGTCTTCCACACACTCCAAGAGCCTCCTAGACTGTTTCCTCTCTGCTGTGTTTTATTTCCAGCAGATGTCTGGTAAGTTTAAATCACCCATGAGAACAAAGGCTTGCGATTTTGAGACTTCCACCAGATGCTTGTAGAACTCTTCATCTCCCTCTTCATCCAGGTCGAGTGGTCTATGACAGATGACTCCCACCAGGATATCTGCCTTATTGGCCTTTCCCTTCACCCTTACCCGTAAGCATTTGACAAAATAATTGGTGCTTCTGACAAGTTGTGGCACCCGTCTCGGCAGTGTCTCAGATCTTAGCTCCTGGGAGACATCAAACCTCTCGTGACTCTTTGTCAGGTTGGTAGATTGACACCTCTGTGTCCTTTAACAGAGAGTTACCCACTATATGCATACAATTTATTTTTACAGAATCCACTATGCACTGCTTGTGAAGTTTCTCAATTTAGAGCTTGCTCATGTATGTTTATAGGTGTTAAAGCTTTATATCTGGTTTTGGTGGTGCCATTAGAGGGTTGATGATGAAGCAGAGTCCTGCCAAAAAGTCAGGTAACCCAAAAGAGTCCATTGTGGGTCCAATGTGCCTCTTTCTCAGTGGTGCCCACCACAGTAACATGGATTTGTGCTTTTTTCCTTTTCTTTTAGACAGCTGTGCTCTAGGCCATCCTGCGCTTTGACACTCTGACTGAAGTGACTACTTCAGATTTCCAAAAGCATAGAGGCCTTTGGCTTGAGTGTCTGTGCAGTTGCCCAGCAGCCTGGTGCCATCTGGAGCCAGTGTCACAGTGCAGAGAGCTACAGGACCTGGCCAGCTGGCAGGTGCAGGCTGGTGGAAGGCTAAGCAAAGTTCCTGTCTTTACAGATTTGTGTCTTCTTCATTGCAATACAGACTCTGCATTTTTCAGGTTGTGGTTGCACGGACTTAAGATGCCTCAGTCGGAGTGTCTAAAAGAAGTCACCCAGGATGTTGGCTTGTGCACTGGCATTGCTGATATATTTCTTCTACATCCCTGTGCATGCTGGTTGGCATTGCTCTCCTGGTGTATAGAGATAGACTGGTGAATCGGTCCTAACAGCTATGATGTATCATTGGCATAAGCATCTTTTCTGATCTTGGTTTCTAGGCCATTTCATTTATTCAGATCTGCTGTGGTATTGTCCCAGGTTATTTGAACAAAAAATAATTGTATTACACTTCTTCCAGAAAGGTAGCTGAAACTGGCAGCTCATGGCTCAAAACAGTTTCAGTGTTACTATTTCTCCCGCATTTCCTCACCTGCCGATGAGCCGCAGCAGTAAACACGTATTTCTTTAGGCAGCCTGTAGCTTTTTTTTTTTTTTTTTAAATTGAGACAAAGAAAACTATATAAGCATTTCTGAATAGTACATTGTCTTTAAAATTGATCTTCCTTTACTGGATAATCTATTATTAAATAAAAGACCTTTTGTTAAGCAAAAAGGTGAGTCAAAAGAGAAAGTAATTTAGCTTTCAGTTATTTCAAAATCTTCAGTCTTTTTTGCTGCCTATCCATCTGTTAGAGTTCTCATGAGAATCCTCATACCTCACCTTGGGAGAGCAGTGTATTTCATGAAGTGTGTGTATAATGGTAGTGCCGTGATACACAACACACTTCTCATTCCCACACAGCCTGTGTCGGGTGACACGTTCTCAGGGCACAGGGGATTTAAGACTCCTGATCCTCACCACGTGCCGGTCACCAGTGCCCACCGCGCCTGCCAGCCCACCCAGCATCAACAGCCCTCGCCAGTGGGTTGCCAGCCTGTGCTGTAAGCCTCTAATTCTTCTTCTAGGGGCTTTGTTTGTGTGACCTCTGTGAGGGCAGCAAGCTGCCTTCAGTTACCCTTGATTTACAGTCCAGCTGGCGAAGTGACCAAAAATACATTAGTGAAGCTACTTCAGAATTGATCGATGATTTTATCCCTTACTGAAATTCTATTACTCAATTTTGCAGACCACAGCCTTAAAGTCAAACTGTGATTTGGGTAGATAATAAAAAAAAAAACCAAACAAAACAGCAGTCTTACAGATATTCAGAAAGAAAATGTCTGTTTTGTGCAGTACTATGGAATATACTAAAATATCTGTCAGTTCAATGCAGAATAAAATTTATTAATCTAGATTTAATTTATTCTCCTGCAAACTTGTTGTACATTTACCTTTTTTAGACAGTGCAAGTCCTTGTCTCATTACTTTATTAATGCAGAGAATGTCACTGCCCACTTCCCAGCTATCTTCTTTAGTTTAACTCCTTTATACCTTTGCTTTTCTTAGTCTGCTTCCAGAAGGCAGGTGAAAAAAAAAAAGTGAATTACACTTACCATAGGAGAACTAGATTCTACCTTGAAATTCATCCTAAAGTGAGTTTTCTGATAAGTGTGCTTTTTTTTTAATTAAACTTTTTATCCTATTGACACCAAGGAAGTCATGCAGATGATTTTATACAGGGGAAGGCAACACTACATATTTTGATTTTGATTTTGATTTTCTTATTTCTCTGTGATTTATTACTACTATATGGCTTGGAAAAATTGAGCATCAGAACAGAAAATTTTTAATGTACTTCCAAGCTCTATATAATTAATGGAAATACCATTTTTTTTTTAGTGAAAAGTTACAGTAGATTTTGAATTAAAACATACTGCTCATAGTCTTACAGATAAAATAGATTTCTCTGGATAGGAATAGTGTTTGTCTTCTGTGTTCCTGTATAGAATTTACAGTAGAGTGGGTGGTAGCCTGACATTGTCTCTGGAGCTTATTTGCATCTCAGCCTGGACAAGAGATAAAAAAGAAGCTCAGAGATGGGAAGGACAAACCTTTTCTGGGTTTTGACCATCAGAGAGATTTGAGGCAGAAATAACCACTATTTAGTGTTTGCAAACTCAGTGAGTACTGGTGAAGAGTTTTGAGTGCTTTTGTTCAGAGCCTTGTTTCCTCACCAGAGAAATGAATAAAAAGATTGGTGACAGTGAGGATTTAAGGGGGACAAATGTTTGAGCTGTTGACAGCTCTTTGCTGGGGGAAGAGAGAAAGAATATCATTATGACAGATTAAATCTAAAAGTCTTTGGAAAGTGATATCCCTGCCACACATCTGCATGCAAGTTCCCTTGAAAAGACTATGTATTTTACAGACAGGTCTAATTATGTGGGGTGGCTCTGAGCAAAGTACTGTCTTTCATGCTTCGTTGGCTATTGTTTGATGGATAGTTGGCTTGGAGCCTCTGAAATCCTGACAAGGCTTTTGGCTAAGAAAATAATTCACTGATGGCTGAGCAGTGTGGCCAAATTTGCAGCGATCTGCAGTGGGGCATGCCAGCATCACTTAGACAGCAAGGTTGTTTTCACATCAGATAGAAGGCTTGCTGCAGGAATGGCTGGGCATGGCACGAGCTCTGGCTAGGAAAACTGACCTCAGTGGGAATGAAGAAGACTTGGGGAGAGGTGGAGAAGAACATCTTTTAGGTCCAGCTGTGCTAAAATGTGAATTGTTTCTTTGCTCTGAATTGACAGAAGCTTTGTCACACAGAGTAAGCAAACTGTGTCCTTTTAGGCTGGTACAGAATGAAATCCTTCCAGGGTCTGCAGGCTGAGGGATGAAAGGTTGGACATTTAACACCGCACTGAAGTCTGACTGACTTTAAATTTCACTTTCTACCTCATTGCCCTCAGTGGCGGGTTGGAGTGTGACAGTGCACTTCACCCCTCATCAACAGGAC
>NW_008625118.1:0-4268 GCF_000691845.1 Merops nubicus
AGTAATGGTTTTAAACTAGGAAAGGACTGGTTTAAACTCGATATTAGAAAAAAAATCTTTAATAGAAGAGTAATAGATAGTTGGAATGGACTGCCCAGAGAGGTACTGGAGGCCCCAACCCTGGAGTCATTCAGGGTGAGGCTCGATAGGGCCCTGGGCAACCTGACCTAGGTAGAGATGTCCCTGCTTGTGTAGGGAGGTTGGGCCAGATGACCTCTAAAGGTCCCTTCCAGCCTAAAACGCCCTATGATTCTATCACGATGTATGTCCACACAGCTCCTTAACGATCCAGTGCCTCTGAGCTTTACTGAGATGATACTGTGCGGGCAGGAGAAAGCATCTGACCTGGCATAAGGAAAATTCCCTAAAAAGGCTTCCTCATTTCTAAAGAGGTGGAGGGAAGCAAAGAGGTGCATCCAACAAATTAAAGAACTAATGTGTTTGAACACAAGTCAGAACTTTTTTTTTTAGAAAAACAAAACAAGCCAAACTAATGTTTTCATTATTTCAACAAAATCTTTTTTTTTTTTTCTATCATATGTCACAAAATTTTTTGGTGATAAAAAAAAGATTTGGGCAGAAAAAAATGCAATGTATCTTTTCAGAAACCAGTAAAAGGCAGAAAAACAATCATGTCACTAAAATCATAGTGACTTTAGGCAGCCTAAAATCATAGGCAGGCTTTAAAATAAGTTATGTATTGGATTAATTTCAGATGTATGTATGGTCAGTTTTACCATTCCTCAAGGAGAGCTGGTTGTTCCTGTGAGTGGCTACAAGATGTATGGGGTGGTAAGGGATAGCCCAGACCTTAGCTTCCCAAGATAAACTCCACCTCACAGCTGCATGTGCTGAAAACCCAGAGAATGGGACCAAGTGGTAGGCTGGTTGTTTGTTTTGTTTTGTTTTGCTTTTAATAGAAACAGTTGAAATACATATTGATCAAAGTTGCCTTACCTGTACTAGTCCCTGGCCATTTTGGAGTGACAGGAAAATGGCTGGTGCTTTCTGACAGATGAGCTCTCATGCCACCAAATTCCAGCATTTCTGCCATTTTGTTGGCATGACCCAAGGCGTGAGCCCACGGGCTCCTGCTGAGAGCAAACCTCTCCCACTAACCGCTGCTTTGGGCGCCCAGCTAAGCTCCAGTTGTTGCAATTAAGTCGAGTCAATACTTCAGCTAAGACTGGGCTTCATATCTGCAGCGTGACAAGTCACTAGTAGTCCTTGAAGCTGTAAGAGGTGAACCCTTTTTCTTCTTCTTTGCACGTAAAACAAGGCACTTTTTCCAAAGGAATCACAGTATGCTGTGACCGACTGCAGCCACCTGCCCAGGAAGCCAAAATGCTGGGCTGGGCAACCACGGCCGCTCACTCCTGGCTGCCTGGCAGCCACTTTATGGAGCTTTGTGCCCTATTGCTTTCGCAATATTCATACTGTAAAACACCGAGAGACACCCCAGGACAAAGCACCTGCAAAATACACTTACTCCAGAAATATTTTTTTTCATTTAACAGCATCTGAAACCATTAAGTCAGCAAATAACAGTGTTCCTGAAAGAGGAAAAAAATAAGCCAAGCTATTTTCCTTCCAAAGTCTGAAACATAATTCCTAGGCTGCAAGCATCGCCAATTTTTATCCCACAATTACATTTTTGCTCATTTTACATCTAAATCTATTGCAAACTGCGATTGAGATTTTACAGTGTATCAACTCCATATTTAAAACTCAGTAATTCCAATACAACAGATTTCTTACAATAGGCAAAATGAGCCTTTAAGGGCAATGGCTTGTATTTAAAAGGGCTGTAATAGGGTTAAGGACCTCTTTAAAACAGGAATGCTCCTTGCAAAGGTAAAGCAGGGAGAAGTTAAAATGAAAGAGCTAGAAACAGTATGATTTTATCTTCAGAGCAGAAGATTGTCTATGGAAATAGGCTGCTGCCCAGCAACTTTTCAAGTGACCAGAGTAAAGGATGAGCAAAAGTTTAATTATCAAGATACGAGACCTGGTCCAGCAGATGCTGAAATTACAGCTGAGCAGCACTGCCTTACACCCACTGCCTGGCTAAGAGATGAAGAGATGCAGAGACGTGAAGGACAGAAAAGGTGCAAGACTGGACACAAAGAACTCTCTGTGCAAGTGTCACTTCAAGTTCTCTCTTCAAAGCTTGGCCTCCTGTGCTTGATGCAACACTCCCACTTGATGAGATGGCTGCAGCCATTTCAGCGTGGCAGAGACCGATACCACAGCCATGCAGCAGTGTGCAGCAGTGTGCTGAGGTGCAGAATATTTGCTAACATTATGCTTTTGCTTCACCATCTTGCACTGTGCACTTATGCTGAATATTCTAAATTTAGTCTCAGACCAAAATCTCCTTTAAGTAGGGACAGCTATGTCCACCATGCCTCAGAGCAGCCTGCCTGCCTGTTTCTGCAGTGCCAGCGTCATAACCTGCTTCCCTCCAAGCTTTCTCTTCAATGTCATCTTACCTGGGGAGGAAAACTCATCCCTCCTTTGAGCTCCCCATAAAACACCTAAAAGAAGGTCGTACTTTAAAATACTAACAGCTTATTATTTCACTATTTTTCACTTTTACATGGAAAATACTTTACTGAATACTGCAAAGTATTCACAGCTTTTCTTCTCCATCTGAAAATACTCTTCCTGATTTGACATATAGGGAGCATGGAAGAGGTCCAGCTACAATCTGTAATTCAGACCAGCTTCTAAGTAATACCACAGCCAGGGGTGGCTTCACACTGACCTGTAGTTCAAGAAAAGCCTGATGAATTTTCATAAAGCCCAAATACCTAGAAGGTCAAGAAGAAGGCAAACATACTTTCTATAATAAATTTTGGAAAGAGTAAATATGATGACATAAACCCACATCCCTGGGTGGCCTGTAAGTGGATTCACTCAGGAGCTGTAAGATGCAGCTGTGGGCTACTGGAGGGAAAACCAGCATACCTATACAGCATACATCCAAGGCATGCCTGAGCCCACTTCACAAACCTGAGTGTGCCTCCTGTCCACACTGGCTGGACACAAGCAAGCCCCAGATAGGAGCAAAACCCTGGGCTGGCAGTAGCACGGGTCAGAGCATACACCAGTGTGTACCTGACACAGCATTACAGACCAGCAGCTGTCCCGTGCTTCCAGGATCCTTTCATTTGCTCTCCATGGTTAGAGACATTTTAGATTATATCTCTAACTACCTTCCATGGAGTAAATATTTCCATGTCGTGGTGGTTTTCCAGCTACCTTGCTGACAGTGCTTCTCATTCCAGTGAGAATGTCCTTGCACTGCCCAGCCACACCTTGGCTCCTCTCGCCATCCGACGAAGATGAAGGCCACACCCATCCCCGCAGCTGGTTACTTGGCCAGAGCATTACAGGGGAGGGTCCCTGTCACTAAAAATCTGCTCCTTCCTGAAAGACAGGAGTGGTTTTTGCTACTCCCTACAAGAAGGATAGTAACTTTCACCTGTAGAAAGTTACACTCACATGTAACAAGTCCAGTCACAGCAGAACCCCAGCTACTGCTCCAGCGTGTACCTCCAGCCACACTACGTGTTTAGCCAAAACCTCTTTCCAATCAGCACGAGCTGAACTGAAACCCATGCGGTAGTTCACTCTGTGCAATCACAGCAGGTTGGGTTTATTTCCCAGGTGGCTCACTGTGGCGAGCACTCAGCACCACCACCACAGCCTCCACCCATGAACGGAGAACTTCTCTGCTGGTCCTTTTCCCAGAGTAGTTCTCCACATGCACAGCTGTGGTTTGTGATTGCCTTGGCTGACCTGGCTGCTATACGACCAATCTGACCAGATTACCAGGGTATGTAATGTCCTAGCTCCATCTCTCTCCACATCCATAGTTGCAGGTGGTTAACAACTACGTTTACATAGAAGGCTTGCATGTGAGCTTTCAAAAAACTTTTACTCTGCAAAGCTGAATACCATGTTTTTAAACTAGTTGCATGGAAAAAACATGCAGCGGGTGACACAATGAGAACCCAACAATGTCTCTAACTGACTTTTGAAGACTGTCCTTAGGCCTGAAGCTTGCTGTTCAATTCCTGCTAAAGAAATGTTCCAAACTAAAAAAATCATAGGATAGCAGGAAGGAAGGAACAGCACCAGAAACAAACAATACATTGTAGAAGTTTATGGTTGTTGTCATAACTGTACAACCTTCACAAACAGGTGGTGAGGTTTAGCCAAGTTTTTGCCTAAAAAGCATTAGGCCTTTGCTACACTCCTGC
>NW_008625118.1:4299-21530 GCF_000691845.1 Merops nubicus
CCCAGTGAATCCTCTGAGATGCCATGAGCAAGCACAGAGGAACATCTCCGGCCCAGTGTGCAGTGTGCAGGCCACCAGGTGTTTCATGGGCTCTGCCAAGGCACCTCTGGGGCACGTTCCTCACTGGGTTTGCTTTCGAATGTAGCGGAAGGCTGGCATTCAAAAGCACCCTGGTCTCCGAGCTTCACAGGCCCATGTGGGGTTTGTCCCCCTGACAAAAATCTTCTGTACAGCTTGGCTCTGGTGAGGGCTCTCTCACAATGAACAAGCACAACAAGTTTGGATATGCTCTACCTCATCAAGTAGGTGGTTTATCAGGACTTAAACCTGACTATACCTCATAAACATGTCCTTTCAAAGAGCTACTCATAAACTGGAAACAACACATCCTGCAAAGGGGAAGGTGTAGCCTACAGTTAACTTATTTATCCCTATCTAACATACTACAGACGTCCTGATTTTTACAGCATTGCATGTTTTGAACCTTTTCAGTAAAGTGGAGGTTTCTCATTTCAGCCTAACTGCTGTTAATCTGTTCCAAATGTTCACATTGCAAATAAGGTCTGGTTACCATCTCTGCCCCAAGTTGATAATAGGAACAGAGCTGATCAGCATCTGGTTTAGTTCAGAGTACAACTTGCTGCCTAATACTGCAGAATTTGGGTTGGAAGATCGTTGCATTTCATGAACACCACAAAAAAATTAAACTAACAACACTCATATACAGTCATGTGTCATTATTTATTGCTCTATAGACTTGCTAAAGATGGAATATCGTATTACTAATTTTGGCAAATTCCAGCACACATAAACAGGCCAAAACCTCTTAAAATAAATTTTACCAGAGCTGCCTAATGATAATTAAAAAATATTCAGTCGCTTACTTTCCAGACTTGTGATGGAAAAATAGTTTAAAAATAAAGAGAAAATTTTAAATCCGTTTCTTATTTTTGTCATGCACTTTGAATACTTGAGTTGTTCATGTCTGATTCATTGCAAGGTACTTGGTAATACAGCACTTTCAATATGCACAAAACTCTGGTTATTAATGAAAATGGACTAAAATTGATACATAAAATACAAATTGGTATTTCATGGAATATAACCATTGACCTAAAACTCAGAACACCATGTTCATGTTTAGATAAAAATAAACCCCCCTGGTGAGTTGAATCAGAGCTGAATCCAGCCCTCAGTATACAGAACAAGTCGTCTCAGGATTAGCTCTGACCCCTCTAACACCAAGAGCCACTTCTCCTTTTTTTCTTCAAGCTCTTTTTATACTTTTTCCCAAATTGCTTCACTACGTGATTTATCATTTTGCAGTTGAGCACGTAAAAACTTTGTATACAACATATTTCAATTACATTTCTCCCGTTAACCTAAATGGCAGATCATCCTTTATAAAATCAGTGGAGACTACAGGATCAAAAACTCTTGATGTGTATAGAAAATAAACCATGAATAATTAATGAAAGTTTTAGGTTAGCAAGACATGCTAACTTATATCCATCAAATATTCGTATTAAAGTTCAGTTTGAGCAAAAATAATTAATAACCACCTCAAGTATTAAAAGATCATTTTTTTTAAAAATGAGTGTGTAGAATGTTTAAAACATCTGGAGCCTGTATAAAAAGTACATGAATTCTGCCAAATTTACCCTACACTTTCCTGTCAACTGAAGTACTGACTGGGGTGACCCACATGATATAAATTTCTTGTTACCTGTGAGAAATGACTGGACACAGAAATTATTTCTTTCCCCAGACAGATGTAAGTGGTTGATCAGCCAACTAGTAATATAATATTTATGAAGCTAAGCAGGATAAAACTGATAAGCACTGTATTAATTTCACAGGGACACCTACAAGCAGTGATTTTTTTTGGCACAACAGATTCCATTGATTCTATTTTACATTTGAGAAATCTGAAGCAGAAAAACCCTGAGTTACTGAATTGCATCACACTGCAGAGCCAAGTCAATAACAAAACCCAGAAAGTGGCAGGCTGCTTCACGCTGTCACAAAACTATAGCACTGGCCACATTTTAGTAGTATTTCTCTCACTGTAACAGGCTGAGTAACTCCCCTTCCACTCCACAAGGGGAAAAATAATTAAAGGTAATTTCCAGCAAACTTACCTATTTTCTGTGTACAGATTTCATCAGAGATATTTTAAACTACTTAAGGGTGGGGGAAAAAAAAATAACCTCACAGACAATAACTCAGGAGATCAGGCACATTACTAATAACACAGAGATCAGCATTTACAGGTGTCTTTTACAGAAATATCAGCACAATAAAGAAACCTATCTACTCAACCCCACTAAAATCCTATACAAACCCCAAAACTCACAAACCTTAGACAGATAAGAAAAATAAACTGGTGTTTTAAGACGTGTGTTTGCTGTAACGGCCTGCACCTTCCTTACCAGTAGAAGTTACACCATTCATCCTCTGAGCCAAGCAACGTGCTAAGTTAATTGACTGGAAAGAAGTGGAGACGCATCTCGATGTCTGAGAGAAAATTTGCTTTATTCAAGCTCGGTTATCACTCCAGTAGTTTGATGATATACAAAGTTCTCCATGAAAGAAAGGCAAAGTGCCTAAGAAAGGTTTCTTCTCCTTTCAAACTGCCAAGAGAAGCAAGACTTTTAAAAGTTGGCCCATGTCTGTAGCTCCTACTGACTCGTACAGAAATAAGAACCTCTCTTCTCACCTTTCTCTTCCCTTACACTTCTTAGAAGTAATTTTCCATATATTGTACACACAATACAGAACTTAAATAATCGGAAGCACCAGAATATTTTTTTTTTTCTCTGTGTTCCTCCTTAAAACCAATTCTCTGCCAGGTCAACGTACTTCCTGGCCCTTATTTTCCATGGCCATTACCTGAGCTTCAGCCTGCCCCTGCAGAAGTCCACATGTGTATTGACTTTCTTGGGCAACCATCAGTGGATAAAACAGGAAACCAGGCTCTGCAGAGACAGCACAGGTTTCAGAAATTTCTTCATCTGGTTAATCTGCACTTGAGGAGCCTGAGCTGAATTTGGTCTCTGTAAGTATGAGCCCATACTACCTTCACTCAGACTGTCATCTGGGGCTCTCTCCTTCACTTGCTTTTTAAGACAGACAAAAACAAAGTGCGTGAGCTTCCTTCTCACCAGCCACCACTCCCTCCTGACTCCACTTTGACTCTACTCTGACAAAAAGGAGCGATGCTTCCCCTTGTGCCTCCTCCCAAGAGCAGCCACAACTCTTCCATGCCTCTTCCTCCAGGGAGAAGAATAAGATGGCCAGGATGAGCAGCTGGGTGCTGCTTTTACAGTGAGCTAGAAGAAGGAAGGCTATAGGGAACAGAGCTGCCCAAACCCACACATGAACCCTGACCTTTCCCTCACTAGATTCTGTTGGAACAGAAAGCTTTGCACAGATAAAGCAAACAGGCTGCTCAGAAAAAAAAAACAGCCCACCTTCACCTTTTCAGTCATAGGCAAAGCTCCATAAAATTTCCTACTCTGTGCAGCTGCCTGTGTTGCCTGCTGTCCTGAGCTGCCCTGAAGCTCAGAGAAACCATTCAGAGCCATACAACACAAAGTGTGTTAGCACGCAAAGGAGGGGAGCAAGCCCCAGGAGCAGATGTGTGTTCTCCTTTCCCTGTAAATTCCAGATTTGTTAGCTGAAAAAGATGCAAATTCATTGATTATTTGTAATGCCTCTGAGCCAATGCATATTAAGTAGATGTTAAAGTCCATGTTCTGGTTGTGAAAGATTGTAATTAATAGTCTAGTCATTAGGATCCATAAAAGCCAGACGCTTTCCACAGAAAAGCATTTGTTTCACTGGAGCTTTCTCAGGGTTGGGTTTATTTGGGTTTCTCTCTCACTAAAATTCCCTAAACCTATCAAAGCTAATTTGGCAATCTCTATCCTATTGAGTTTTCCCTTTTTTTTTTTTTTGTTTTTTTTTTTTCCCCCCAACTGTCTGTGGCCCAGAGACTGACTCAGCAATATGGTTAGGTCACTTGCTGGGAACATGACAAACTCAAGTTCAGCGTCTCTCTCACATTAGGTAGACAACACAAACCTTCATCTCCTACAACCCAGGGAAATGTCGCAGTCATTAGGTTACTGGTAATCCAACGTGGAGTCAACCTTCTGGTTATGTTATTTTTTTCAGCGGTGAAAAGGTTTCTGTTTTTTCTAATATGGAGCAAAACCAGAAGTCTAACCTCAATTTTATTGTAAAACAAAATTCTTGCATTCTGGCCAGTCCTAAGTAATATTACTTCCTATTTAACAGCCTTCTTCTTTCAGGGCATTTGTGGTCCCCTTTTTTTCCCCCTCCCACTAACTTCTACCATTTCCAGTCTCTGCAGCCTTTCTTGCATTAATTTTGCTTAAAATGTTGTTCTTACTGCATTAGTCAGCAGCCACTTTTGTTGCTGTCTTCCTACAATTTTACGCATAGGTGGCTGTCTCTGGGGAGGCACTTTGCAACTGCTTACACATAGACAGCCAGAGTGATTTAGACAACTATCAATTCTGCTTCCACTTTGGAGTCTGGCAAAGGAAGGATGCAAAAGAAAAGAAAAGAAAAGAAGTTGGTGCCTAAACTTAAGAACTGAATCCTCGTCTAAGCACTTAAGCACTTAAATATGTGGTCTGATTTTTTTCCGAAAAATTGGAATAAAAAACGTGCCAGCAAGGCCAAATGGGAACCAATGACTTGGAGAATTCCATCCCTCATTTTGTTGCCTAAATAGCAATCCAGGAATAGGGCCCAGGAGCTCATTTTAAACAAAATATTTGTATGTATGCTGGCTAGAGCTGGAGGGATAAAATTGGATCATTGATCCCCTCTGAACTGGCAAATCACTGGAATTTTTTAAAAAGCACTATTCATATTTTACAGGCATTCAGAAGATTGAATCTGACAGCTGGGCATTGAAAGGACACGAGAAAGGTTGTTCTTGTCCTAAAGGGAGAGCTGTGTGACAGGCTCTCCCTCCTTGGCCCAGGTGCTCTCAACCTGGAGCCCGCCGAAGACACTGCTCTGTGCATGAACCTCAGCCGCCCACCAGCCTGTCAGGCTCCTACCCCTAAAAATTCACTTTCCGTTATGCAGTTAGACAGCTGAAACACAGACATCAGCCAGCCTAAATAAAACTTCTTTGAAGAGGGATTTTTCTTCAGCAAACTTTACATTGAAAAAAGAACCCAAGGAAAACCAGACAGAAATCTCTCAAATTCTTCATCCACTTCCCTCCCAAAGGGATGGCATCACATATCAATTTCCTCTCGGGGTTGCTCCCAAATGGCTGCATCTGCATCTCTGCTTTACTGAGAAGATGGTTTGTACATGAAAAAGCCTTGATGTTCTTGAAACTACTCTGATAATAGGTGTAACTGTTTCTTTTATACAGCCAATCAGGCTCAAAATTACCTGAACATGGGAATTTCCCAAAAGGAGTAGATTTTCTGTATTAGCAAAGGCTCCTTTCTTGGTCTGGGTGGTGTCTACACTTAACTAAATCAAAGTTTACTTAAAAGCTTATTAGAGCTTTTGGCTCCATACACACATCACATTTCTGGGAAATTTTGATCAAAAAGCTTGGCGTGGCTACAATTACAATATTGTTACAAGTCACTGAATGTTATTGATATGTTTAAAACAGAAATTCTGTGTTCATTTTGTATACAATTTATCTCAACTGCAGTCAGCAAGACCAAGGTATTTATCAGTTTTCAAGAGTTTTCATCCTCCCTTTAAATCTTTCAAACTTATTCCCAGCTTACAATACAGCTTGCTAGTAATGCCCAAGCAGCCCATACAAAAACAATTCAATCAAAAAACAGTGAAGCAGTAACAACATTGAATTAAAAGGATGCAGCAGCTATGGACTTTTAATGGACCTATTAACAATTTTTCAAGGTTTTCATCCTTGATTCTAACTTAAACAGAATATATCACAGCAGCCATCCACGGAAGGAGATACTGTTCTACTGGTTAGTTTGCTTATACTGCTGCCCACATTGGATCTACCCACATTTACATGACTTCCAAAGTCTAATCTGAAACAAGTATTCTCAGATGGCCAGTGACAGCTTTGAGTGTTGTATCTGAGTTTTATGGAATAAAAAAACACAAACCAACTTGTCAGACACACTGCTGTGTCAAGCTCAATTACCTAAATAAACAGAGGTAATGGTTAATTTTACTTGCTGCTTGCTTTTTTGAAACTGCCTCAGTGTTGATTTTTGCAGTCTCTTCCTGGGAGGATTACATCTGCCTGGTTTAAAGTTTCACTTCCAAACAACATGTCCAAAACCTAAAAGCTTGCTACAGAAAACTTGTATAAATTGGGAAAAGATCCTTCATTCTTTGGGGAAAATTAGCCTTGATCCTAAGAGGAATCTTATTGAAGCAAGCCCTGTCTGTGGGACAAGTAGTGCTTCTATTGCTGATGCGAACAGGTCACGACCTGCCACCATGGGCACCCACCAGGAGCTTCCCCCAACGACCTGGCACCATGGGCGCCCAGCAGGAGCTTGCCCCAAGAGAGCTGCCACTCCAAATGTGCCTTTCTCCACTGGTAGCCCTGAGGCAGATGCCTACGTGCAAGCCAAATGGCATGAGGAGCCCTAACATCAACAAGGTCACGCTGAAAGCAGTTAAAATACAAAGGAATGAGGAGAAAAGCATTTTTTTGCAGCACAATTTAATTATTTTTTTTTTAAACCCAGCCTTACACTTCTCATTAGTTATGCAATGCAAAAGTGCAACATATTTTGTCATCTTCTACAGGGAAAAGAACTACTTGACTCTGCTGACTCATGCAAGCTGAAAAGGTGGCTCTGCCTCCCTTCAGCCATCCCTTTGACCTTGGATAAGGGGCGTCCCAATCTGGAAATGTCCTCCCTGAGCGATCCAGTCCCTGCTCCTTCAGACACGCACACCCCCACACAAGGCCCAGCGACTGCGAGAACCCGGGTGCAGCCACCACGACACGGCGAGTAATACATCTCCCCAGGCGTCTGGCTGTCATTCGGCACGGATAAAATCCACCCTCTTAGGTTCTTTGCCAAGCTCCCACAAAGGAGCTGAGCAGCCTGTGGCCTGCTGTCCTCTCAGGCCAACGCAAGGGCAAGGGCAAAGGCGCTGACCTTCAGGTGTGCCCTGTGCACTCAGCTTCAGTGCACCGAAGCCAAGAATGTGCAAAACCTTCACAGGCCCAGGATCAATCCACCAAATACACCCACCTGTACCCTCACCTCTTCACCTAGCCCCAGGGAAACTGGTAGGGTGCCACATCCACCCAAATCTTCTGCAAGATTAGAGGCCAAGGGGAGAGAAGTAAGATGCAGACCAGAGTCCCCAACAAGGGCAAACACCTGCGGGCAGATTCGTGCCAAAGTGCAGCCCTGCCAATGGCTGAGCAGACTCACGGGCTGGGCTGGGTCTCTGAGCACCACTCTTCAGGCTCTGGGCTGTGCTGGACCAGTCTTACTTAGCCCTCTTCAGTTGCCCTGGTGCCTGCTCACTATACAAAGTCCTGCAATAGCTTATGGGTTGAAGTGGCCTTTGTGCTGCTTTCCAGCCTTTCTTCCTTCCCAACAAGCACTCAAAGGGCTGCACTGCTTTATACAGGGGATTTCCTCCTCACAGAACAAAATAAATTCACCTACCAAGTGCTCTGATAGAGGTTTTGCATTTCATAGCCAGCAACTGAAGAACAACGTTCTCTACCAGAGCTGGTTTTTGGGGGGTTGTGGTTTTTCTGTTTGTGGGGTGATTCTTGGGGTTTTTTTGGGGGGTGGGTATTTTTGTTGGTTTTGTTTGGAGCTTTGTTGTTTGTTTGTGTGGCTGTTTTTGTTTGTTTGTTTGTTTGAGGCAGGTAGATTAATGACCATTTATTTCTGAAAACTAGTCTCTGGGTTGAATTCAACTTCCAGCTGCTGTCTACTAACAGCACAGAGATCCATAAGGGTGCAGAGTCATTCCAGAAAAGATTAATGACCAATTTACAATACTTTACACTCCATGTAGTTGCAAGTATCTGTAGTTAAGCAACAGGTAGTCCTAAAATTCTATTAATGCACATAGCAATGCAAGTAATAAGCAGTATTTCGAGACATAATAAGCAGCATTATTTTTTTAGACAAAATCACATTCAAGGATTGTTCTATTCCCCTTCACTCTGACAACAACCTGACGGAGGGTGGGAGAACAGTCCTTTCCCTGCAGGCTGGGGTACGTGCCCGTTGCACAGCACCGTTTCACTGCTTAGAATTTAATGGAGTCTTGGGTTTAGAGCTGAATATATGGAAGATCTTGAATTACAAGAAGAATTATTACTGCAAACCTGACTATAGCTACAGTCGGTGTTCTTGAAGGATGAGGGTGCAAGTAACAAGAAGCTAACAAAGGCATGCCAGTAAGTCAAGTTTAATTTGCTTTCCTTTCCCTCTCCCTTCTCAAGCTGGCTGAAGCACAAGTTCCACTGTAAATGCAGCGACTAGCAAACATGGATGCCATCACAAATACAGCACTGCCAAAAGGAAGTCCTCCGTTGACTAATAACAGAGTTTCCAATAGCAACTGCAAGATATTCTGGGCACTGAACTGAATAGATTTAGGGATATATTCTAAACAAGATGTGCTTTTTGCAGCTACAGAATATGAATTTTATAACATTTGGAGAAAAGGTTTTGAAGAAGTCACCAGTAATTCATACTACAAAGGCAGAATCAGAGGGTTTGCTGGCTCTTCAGTGACCTTTCCTTCAACAGGTAACACTAAGCTCTCCCTTTCAAGCCTATTATCAAAGTATGGCTGCACAAAATAAAGACACAAGTTACTGCTGCAGAGTTTGGCATTCCAAAGGTCTTGAGTTTCTGCCATCGATTGAAACAATATGAAGACATGGCCTTTAATTTCAGAAAGAGAAGATTGCATGCTTGCAGTATTTTTGAGTAGCACTTGTCACTATCAGAGCACAATACAGAACATGATTGAGTTCATTTCTTAACTAAATAACCTAGTCCTTGAAAACCTGTTCTTTAATGCAAGACAGCATCAGTGACGTATTACAAAATCATTTACTAGAACTGGAAAATTACTTTTATAAATATCACATTATATCACAGTTTCTCTTCTGTACCCCTTGCTTGCTGGGAGTGCAGGGTGCTTTGTACAGTTACTTCCCCTGCAGACATGGGATTTGAAAACTTCTTTTCATTTGAACACAGAAAACCCCCTGAATTTCCATCGCTGCAATTCAATAGCTCTATCAAAGACTGCTCTTGCATTTTCATAGCAGTAATTTATTTTCTCCTTGACGTAAACACAAATTCATCAGAAATATTTACTAGGTCAACTTCTAAGCTCAACTAAGTGGGAATTATGTCAAAATACAAGCACAAACCAGAGGGTTAAAACGTAATTCTAACAAGATGGTAAACAGTAGTGAAAACAAGAAAGCTCTAAGCAGCCAGATGAGATTAAATTTGTCATCATATCACTGAAAACAAGAAACAGAACAAAGTTCCTTATAGAGCAGCAGATATACTATGTGCCCAAAGTCTGACGTTGTTCTGTTAAAAGTTTTCTCTGAAGAAAACATTCTATACGACTTCCAGCAGCACCAATGCGTGCTGCACAAAAATTCCTCACTGCTGTTCTTCAATACGTTGCAGGCAGAATGTTGTGCACTGCTAAGTAACAGCTTCCTAATATTCTGAATTTTAGAACACAACCAAGTTGTCTGAGATGTAGGTAAAATAAAAAAAAACTAACGAGGATTTAAAACTCTAGATGGCACACTCATACAGTAAAAGACTATAAATCTGATAGGTTCACCTATATTTTCTTGGCTTACCTGAAACATACATAATCTATCTGGAAATACTGTTCTGAGGTCAGTTTGTGAATTACTGTTCTAAAAGGATCTGCCCAATTTCCCCAATTTACAATTGGGTGATTAATCTACTACCATGCAGTATTTGCAGTTTTGTATTTCAGCAGTACTGTATCCAGTTAATTTAAGGTTCCACATACTAGTCATTCTCATGGCTAGGCACCCATCCTGTCACACTGTCGTACTCCAGTCCCCTTCATGGATAATGGGAATGAAATCTTATAGGTTTCTAATGGCACAGTCTTACACAACAACCAGTTCAGCTATACAGGTTTTCATGCTTTGAACACACAGAGGAAGTGTTTGTTGCTGCTTTGTTTTTAAGCTCAGCTTTGTTTTATTTCATCAAGTCCAGGGTCATAAAACGGACATTTTAATACACAGCCTTTAACTTACCCATCTAACAGAGCAGGCAGTACAAAATCTGAAACACAAATGACCTTGGATGGTGGTAACAGTCATGAAAATGCTATCACAGTATTTCTACCAGAACCTGTTGGGGGTACGTTGCTGCCCTTGCACAAGCTGACTGAAGCTGCAGTGGCTGAGGCTGAACGGGCACAGCACGCCGCTGAGCGGCGCCCAGAACGGCCAGAGCTGAACAAGGCATGGACTGGGGTGCTTGACTCACTGTCCTAGTAAACAAACAAGTGCCTAAAGACAAATGTAACTTAGATATACAGCATGCTAGGTGCTTCCTGCTAATGGTGTCAAACCTGTTTTACCCTCCAGGAAGCGCCAGGCGGCTGAAGAAGCCACCTCACCCTCCGAGCGCAGCAAGGCTGGGTTACTGTAGGGGAGCTAAGGCCGCACAGCCTCCAGCCCGGGGAACCACAGGGCTCCCACACCATGGCACAGAGCCAGTGCAGACCAGCACAACTGATGATGTGAGAAGTGTCCGCCAAAGGACGCCCAACAGGAATTAGAAGTACATATGCCTCTATTGATTGGAGAACCTTGTGGACGTGGAAGCGTTTGCCCACACAGCCACGCAGAAGAACGTCTCTGGCCTGAAGCCTGCGCAAGGCACCTCTGACATAAAGTACAGGACTGTTCTCTCCACTGCTACAGTATTGGCTATCAACTCACTAACAGAACTATTAACATCAATTTTTTTCTCTAATAAACTGTATTCGTAATCACTCCTTGCTGTTCGGTAAACATTTACTAGGAAATGTACATGTGTAGCATGATTTTATTTTTAAATATGTAAATAAGAGAAATTTGCAACATATATTCTCATCTGCATATATAAATTCTTAATTTCCATTTGCAAGTCCAAGAACTCGGTGTGATTTTTTTAAAATCATTTCAGAAGTTTATTTCTACAAATTATGGCTTAAAAGTAGGTAATGTAGATACAAAAATCTGAACAGACTGATGTGCAGCACATGTCATTTATGTTGCCTATGTGGATAAATTATTAATTTCAGTGGGTATTCATCATATTTGTCATAGCAGCAATAAATAGGCATTTTACTTTCCATAAAATGTTGTTTTAGGTAGCATGTTAATCAATACAAAATTAACTTTTAAGAGCACTGGAGTAACATAACCCGTCGGTCATTACAGGTTGATCACAGAACTGGAAAAATCTAACATTGGATCTTTGTGCCAGCCTAAGACTGAGTGATCTGCAGGGTCTCCAACATGTCTTCCACTGCCTTCAAAGAGTATTTTGTTTCTTTCTTACTGCGACCTGCAAACTAAACAACAACAAAAAAGGACTGTTATTTGTCATAGATCAGAAATTCTGTGCATAGATCCTGTGTAAATAATACTTCTGAACATTAATTACCAAAAATTAACTCTATTTACAAACCAAAAAGCACAGCCTCTATTGTTTCACTAAAACTAAGCATTTTTACTAGAATAGAAGCTGTATCACTCTTCCACTAATAAGTAATGAAAAATACAACAGGATTATATAATTTTGCTCAGTTGCTCTGAATTTCAGTGTTCACCACTAACAAATATCTCACTTTGAAATTTAACATTTATCTAAATAGAGATCTTCCTGATGTTTTGTCTATTCTGTAAGCCTTACACAATTTTTATTTCAGCCTTGATTTTTTTATGTGAACCAAATTACATTATACTAATAATTTAAATAGTAGCAAGACTTGGACCTGTTACTGAAGAGAATCCATTTTCTATTCTTGTTATAGCAAGACCTAAAAAGTTCTGCTTGACACAATCTACTGTAAAATAATCCAGTCATGATATAAAATTATTTTATGGCTCAAAGTGACTGAGTAATAACCTTGTATTTGACTGCAAACTACTATTACAACAGCAATTTCAGAAAGCTTTTGAAATAAAGTCTGTCTTGATAGCAAAGACATAGCTTAATAAATACTAAAGACTTTAGATTCCCTAAGATATATGTGTCCAGGTTTGGGAAAAGAAGGGGTAGAAGATGCCGATCATCCCACGCTGACCTCAAGGGGCTTTTCTACCCATACTGAAAATTCCCATCACTCATCAGCCATATATCTAAGGCCGTGGATTTATTGACTAGGTTGGTCTTCAGTCAAATGAAACTCTCAATCATTTTTAATACACCTGCATTAAAAAGTTTTGCATTGGGGTTGGAAGGGGTGGTAAAGAAATTACAGAAGTAGTAACTATACCTTGCTGCTAGTAAAATAGCCTATTCTCTACCTAAACGTTAACATCTAAACACTCAATAAATTTCCAGTTTAATGTTTTTTATTTCAAATACCACTGGTGTCTCGCATAGTTAGCTCTTGATTTATAATGTGTCCCTTCTCTCTTGTAATTAACTTAATTTAGCAAACTCTTCATGACCTGTTAAGAAAGATTAAGTCATCAAACTCAGGTAATATCACACCAGCAACAAGCTGCAAGACCTGTTAACCCGGTTTTGACCCCCAGGCTACAATCTAACATTGGGATTCCCAATCAGTACTGAGTTGTTAAAAAAAAGCTTTTCCTTTACTGTGCCAAAGCTAATTTCAAATTAAATAGCTAGGAAATTAAATGTTTTTATTGTGACAATGCTTTATAGTTAAGAGACATACTAAAAACACCATGTTCTCATTGTTCATCTTTCCAGATGGTGAACTGATGTGCCATGTTTTGGCTCTAGTAGTATATATAAACCTATTCCTCTGGTTGTGCCCTTCCCATAGTGATCTGCAGTAGACAACTTTAGAGAAAAATCAAATATTTCTTACTCTTCTTCTTCACTCTCCCAAGTGAGAGAATTAACTTTTGCTTGGATTGAATTTAATACAACATCCTCTTTTGGTCCACGCCAAACAAGCATAGTCCTGAGCAGATACTTGGGAAGTCCAAATTCTTTCATTAAAAAAACGGTAAATGAAAAAACAGAACTCAAAATCCTTGTCTGAAAAATTGTTTCAAATTCAAAGCAATCAAAGATTTTAATAAAAGCCACAGAAGCCTGAGTATACTGTGGTCAAGATGCATGCTTGGCAAGACATACAGAAAGGATGCAGAGGAGAGCTTCAAAATAAGAAGAATTTAACTTATTTTACTTCTCTTCAGGGACACTGAAAGCAAACCTGACATAAGATGTTAGTTTAAAAAAAGGTGCTTGCTCATTTCAAGAGTGGTTGCCTTCATGATACTGACGTGTATTTTAAGCTGAACAAATAAAACCAAACTCTGCGTCATAACGAACAGAGAAATGCTTGGAAATGTAATCACTTCAAATTTGCCCTGATGAACAATTATTTTGTCTATTCTGCCATTACACAGCAATTTGACTGATTGAGCCGGAATCCATTTCTTAAAATCATGATTTAATTTTCTGTTTCCCAAATGGTTTGTAACAAAATCACCTCTCTCCAACCATAAATAATATGTGGATTGCTAACACAGAAGAATTTAGCAATGTACCCAAGAAGCTTGTATCTGGAAAATTACTACGAGTAGGATCACATTAAAGATTTTTGTGAGCATTAATCAAATGTGCCTGCTTCTGCTGAAATACTTCTACCAGAGGACATGCTAAACTAATTACCTAATTGCAGAGCTCAAGGTAGTCATGTTTTGTTTTGATGTTAAAGTAACTGGGACTCATGTCCCCAGTCAGAACAAATCATGTTCTTCACAGGGTCTGCACAGACAGAGAATAATCCAGTTTCCCAGTGATAAGACAAAACTAAGCTTATGATAATAATATGCTTTAAATAATTCTTTGAATAATGAGTACTTCTCGAAAATAAATAAAATCAAATTTTATTTGGGTTGGATTTTTTCACTCGGTCAATTAAGTTTAAGTGACCTAGAGAATAATGACCCTTTTTTTTAGCTCAGAGTGTGTATCAGCAGCCAGGAATTCCAGCTCCATACAGCAGCCCTAGCCACAAAACCTTTCTGTCTTCCTGCAAAAGTTTACATTTCTCCTAGATGAGGCACAGATGAAAAGTGCTAATCAGCATGGAGGGTTATTTATTTGACATCAAAATAAATATATTAACCATATGGAGCATCAAGTATCTTTGCTTTTCAGAAAATTATTTAAATCAACTATTCTTTATTGCCATGTTTACCTGTAAAGAAACTGCTGTGCAGTCTAACCAACACTGGTGGAAATAAGGTTTTCTTTTACACCCAAAGACTGTTTTAAGTGACAAGAAACGAAAAAGTTCCTCTAATTTCATACAGGAAAAGCAAAAATCGAGTGCCAAAGCAAACTGCTTAAATGAGAGAATAAATTGAAGAATAGGACCAGTAAAAATACTTCAAATAAATTGCATATAAAATTAAAAATAAACGCAACTATAGCCAGTGCTGAATTTGATAAAATAAAGGCAGTTTTCCAAAACGACTAAGCAAACTGCTGGTAATTCAAGTTCAAATCCAGACTGAAAATGGAGAAAGATCTCACTGCAAGAAATGTGCTCAAAAGTTAACTTCTTGAATTAATAACTTTGTATTTTGAAGTCACTAATTCATATAATTTGTCGAGGCAGCCATGTCAGGATTCTAAATGCATCTTATTCTCTAGAACATGACTACTAGAAAAAATTGCATTTAACAGTATAAGAAGGTCCAACTAATAAAACTAGTCCATGACAAACTCAACAAGCTTTTAAGGCTCTTATTACACTTTACAAAGTGTTTTGGATAATGCAAGGACAGTGGGGAGGATTTATAGAGATAATGTAAGTATCTAGCTCAGAAACTGGCTAGACAATGCTCCACAAATGGAGGAATGCTAAGGGCTTCCACTGCCACAATCAACCAAGATTTCGTTCTTAGTTCCAAAAGATGACTGTTTCCAACCACTCAACATGCTAAAGGAGCGACACACCAGTACTGACTCACAGGGGAAATTGCCACCTACTACATCACCAAACACCAGTTGCTGCAGCAGTTGGATGCTCTACGTCTGAGACACACACCCTGGAGTGGCCAAACCCTTCTGCAGTCGTCTAATAAGCTCCATAGGGTTGGGCTGGGGTGGTCCAGCCCAGCTGCAGTCACTAGAGCTCCATGTGGTATTTCTATGAAGAGGAAGGGGCTGTTCACACCATTTGCTCGCCAAATCCTAACTTGAGCACTTCCATTTTCTGTATAGCTAAATTCCCCCTGTGATTCCAGTCAGATACAGTCTTTGTCACTTTATGTCCGGAACAGCTAAAAAGTGCATCTGAATCATGCAACATGTCATAAAAGTATTAAGTCACAGAGAAGTTATGACATGTGTTTTAAGCATACGTTAGCTGTGTTAACGTGATCTGTTCTGGTAAGCATCAACCAGAACTGCTTAACATAGGATGTGAAAAAGCTTCACACAAACTGTGGCATTGCACTTCCCAGCAAAGAAAAAACAATAACAAAACCCCCTAAACAAAGAACAACCCTCCTTTGCCCTCCTCCCCAAAACTCCCCCAATGCCATCACACTCCCTATACAAAGCAAATTTTGTTAAGACATATTGTGATGCTAACAGAAAGATATGTGGAGATGCGAAAAAAACAAAAAAATAAGGCAAGTTTAGCTGGCTGTGAGTCAAGTTAACTACAAACTGTCATCAGTGCAATTTTATTATATTTAGAACCAGGAGATGCCCATTTCTGGATCTTATTCTTATTATGCCACCATTCCATAGCCAACACCGGTTTTACATTTCCATCCTGATGCACCTGAACGTGTCCGTTTCCCAAAAGTGCTAACAGGTCTCAACTGGTGCTTTGAACTGGGAACTTCAGTCATAATATTCACTTAAAACATGTTCAAAAGCCCTCTAATCTAAGCAGTTCATTTTATTAAGATGTAGAGCATGGAATAAAATTTTTACCCAAAATCCACACATCTTTTAGAACCTATCTTGTTCTATCAATGGTGAATCCACTGTGCATTCTGTTCTTCAAAGGGGCTTTGGGGTTTTTTTTTGTTCCATCTATTTTTTTAAAATCCTGCAATACTTGGATTTTCCATCAATGTTGTGCTTACAAGAATGTCAGACATACTGAAGTCAAAAGAGGTCCTACTTATTTATGAGAAATCGGACAAAGCTGGTAATTCATACACACCTTACTGTCACGAGCAGAAAAACGGTTTATTAATGAAAATCAAGGAGTCATTTAAATAGCAAAAAAGAGGAACAAACTTGAGGCACACAAGTAAAACATGCTTAATTATGTCCTCAGGGATACAACATTATTCACTTTAAAGCACAGTCAGAAGCTACAGGGCCAATCAGGGGAAATGGAAAATAATTCAGGGTTGCAACACATCAAAAACACGTCAGCCACACGAAGCTACACTCCTGGCAATGAACTGAAATACAGTGTATTAAGAAAACTGCATTGGCCATAAAAGAAAATCCTAATTGAAGTCTGAAATAGATGGAGCCGGTCGAAAGGCCGTTTGGTAGTATTAACTGTGAAACAGTAGCAGCAAGAGAAAAATTAAATATTGGTCTCTGATACTGAAATATTACAGACAGAAAGAAGTGTTACATGTACAGAAAGTCTTTTTATTTAATATCAATATTTTTGCTCAGAAAAAAGTTCTGAGGAGAACCGGACAGCATGATATTGATGTTCAGGATTATACATAAATTTGATTAGTAGAACATTAAAAATAGCTGGGAGTTAAATAGACACACTATGTTTGGGATGCACAGACAGCAGAACCTATGAGCTAAAGCCTGTTTTCATTCATAGTTATAGAAAAAATACAGAGGCTTCTAATACAAAAGCAAACGTAGATGATTATGCATAACTTTTGAAACAGCTGAAAGACTCATAACGCCTTTGGTGAGTTTTGATTATGGCCTACAAAGTCCGTATCTTCACAATTCAGCAGG
>NW_008625118.1:21561-60413 GCF_000691845.1 Merops nubicus
ATTTTCTATAAAACTATGCAAATTCAACTTCAGTCACAACTACTAATGCAACTATTAGGAACACCATTAAATATGGTTTTGGAAGGTCAGAATAAAATAAAGGAAATTAAAATTCTAGAATTTTCATTTGTTTTCGAGTAAAACAGAAGTAGATGACCAAGTCAGTCTAAGAATTAAGACATAACAAGTTTTATTACAATACTTAGCTGCAGAACTGAGTCTTGGAGGTCAACATCACACTATTGTGTATTCTGTTAATGTTAGTAGAAAAAAATCTGTTTAAAGCTAGTAAGCAAATAATACCAGTTAATAACTATAAAATATCACCCTTATATAAGTTAAAGCTTCCAGGAAATCAAACAGCAGTAGAAGGAAAAGACAAAGAAGCTGATTCATACATTGTATCTAACCCCTTAAACAGCAGTTGATAGAAGTGCAGAAAAGAATTACAGAGCACATTAAGAGTATCATAAACCAACGATGTACTAACCTGGTATGCTCTGTTTATTTGGTTAGCTGCCCAGCTGGCATATTTCATGTTATCTTTCTTCATTTTTGCACTCGCTTTTGGATTGGAAGCAATGTGGCTGGCAGACTAGGGACACAAAAATAAATACCAGTTTAACTATAAAATATATGTGCCTGAAATAAACCGAGAGCACTCAGCACCTTTGCATTCAGAGCCCCATGCACAGTGAGAGTGGAAAAAGAGGAAGTATAAACCCACTCACTGGTAATTAAGGATTAGCTACACTTTCTTAAACAATTGTTTGTTCTAATTAAAGCTAAAATAGGCTTCAGTTCAGTTGTGTACTGAGTTAGGAACGAAACCTGAACATGATCAGCTAATCCAATTTGCTTTTCCCCAAGTGAAAGTTAGGAATTAGTTTTCCCCATTCGATTCTGTTACCAGAGACAATACATAATACACCACTTGTGTGACCAAACTGCTGTTAAAAATATGGCATTTTTCTCTGTGGCATCAGAAAACACATTTTAAAAGCAGGTGAGTCTACAGATAACCTATGACCATCTTCATCTGAAAAATGACTACTTTAGAACTGAATCCATCTCAGAGATTTTCCCACTTACTTATATAAATAAAACCACTTTGTAGAGGATCATTGCTACTCCATCCCAGAACACCTTTCCAAGTGCAAAAAAGTCCTTGAATGCAAAGGACCACAGAGCCCTACTCTCACCCATCAATGAATGACCTCCAGAGATTTTAAAAAATAGCACAGAAGCAGATGCCTACATTAATACTACATTTCAAACTCAAAGAATGTTCCCTTATAGCTGTTTCCCTGGAACTACCTCCAGAAACGGAAGGGAGTGGGACTGTCAAAGAAGTAGCCTCCACAAACTCAGGAACACATTCTCTGAAGCCATGGCCACACAAATTGAATTTGTGATCTAGCACAGTGTCAGGGTCTTGAGATGTGGCATCACTCTCCCTGATTTCCTGAACTCAACTAAGTACTGACAACTTTCCTTGGCAGATAACAGCTGCAAACCTCTGCGGGGAATTTACTGGAGTTATGGGCAATCTTTGGGAGACTAGCAATGCTGGGCCTACCTGTGAAGTACAAAAGCAGCACCCACAGCAAACCCCGATCCCAAAGCCTGGAAACAGCATTACAAAGAAATCAGGACCCAAAGAGTGGATACAGAAGCAGTGCTGGTAAGCTGCACTTGCAAAAACTACCTAGTGAAATGTGACAGCAGTCAGCTGAGAAAAACTGAAGAGCTGAAACAGAGCATACGTGCACTTTTTGCGGTAATGAACTTGCATTATGCAAATCAGGATTTCTCAACTGCTTTGATCATATTAGCTCAAGATTGACAGCCAGATCATCACAGATAACAGGCTCTGGATCTACTTTACAGACTGAAAGTAACAGGCAGGATGTAAGATCTGACAGAGGACAAGCCAAGACTGGTCATAATAAACCCACAGGCCTGTTCCAGAATCAATGCAGAAGTCATTATGTATACACACCTTAAAAATCAGTTTAGGTCAATAAACGGATTTGCTACAGAACTTACTCCTAAAGAGCTAAATGACCTAAGGAACAGCAAGCAACCAGTCTTTTATCCTTCTTGAATATACAATCACCAACCCAAGAATGTCTGCAAATGAGCTAAGATGATTAGGTGCAAGTCTCTTTGAATCTCAAAGGTGATACCTAACAAGTTCTTGAGAGGAAGCTCTTATTGCCTGGTATTTACTTAGAAGCCTCAAAGTTATTCGCCTGGTACATCTATGTAAACTACCCCCTTCCAAGAGATAAAAGGGTGGCCTAGTATTAAAAAAAAAACAAAAAAAAAAAAAAAGAAAAAGAAAAAAAAAAGAAGGAATCTTTCTGGTTTTGTCCTTAAAAGGATCTGTTAAAAGATCTAATGTCTAAGACCTAAAGGGAGATCTTCAACAGAGGCCTCAGTAAATCTGGAGAAACCGAACCGTTGCTAGTACACGCTACCCATAGTTACTGTAGTCGTGGCCACATTCAAAGCAGCAGGATCACCTACTGGTAGAGCTTGGAAGGGACCTATGGAGATCACCTCGTCCACACCTCCTGCTCAAGCAGGATCACCTACAGCAGGTTGCTCGCAACAGGATCCAGGTGGGTTTGGTGTTTCTCCAGAGAAGCAGACTCGACAATGTGCCAATAATTATAATTCTTTGGAAAACATGGTCAAGAATTAAAGGTTAAGAGGACTTCAGTTAAGGAATGTTTACTGGCATAAAATTGTCCATAGTCAGTATTTTAAAACAGTGTTAATCATCTGAGAGAGATTAAGTTGAAAAAAAACAAACCACACCAAAAAAAAAAAAAAAGCGAATGCTAAAGGATTACATACATGCATAAAAACATTTTCAAAATTATAACATGGAAAAGATAATCATGCTTACCATGTAAAGTCCAAACAAAGCTCTCATATTTCTGTTGTTAAGCTTCAGTGCTTGTGCAAAATACTTTCTTGATAGCTCAAGATTTTCAAGCCCCCCTTGAGTGTATTTAACCTGTAAAAATTATAAAATCCTTAAATTTGCACATCATCCATACCTCAGGCATTCACTCTTGAAGCAAAGATATTATGAAACCACTTTATGCTTGTTTCACATATTTCAAAGCAGGTGAGTCCTACCAAAGGCCAAGTACTGGCTTGGAAGAAATCCAAGCTCTTCTCAATATATAAATTTTAAAACATTTAACTACAGGAGAAAAAAAAAAAAAAAAAAAAAAAAAACAACCCAGCATTAATTTAATTAATTTATTGCTACAGGAATAAAAAGTGATTATTTTGCACTTACACATACTTACAAGTTTGGGCCAGTCTCTTATGAAAAGTAACACAGACTTTAAATCTCAAGCTGAATTCTGCCTTCTGTAAATCCACACTGACTCTAGAGCCCTTCAGCAGAGCATAACCCCAGTACACAGAACAACAGGTTTCTTTATCTATCCAACAGCAGAAGAGCACACAAGGTTTAGAAGATTACTCCATCACTCTTTTATTAATTTTGCTTGCTATTAGAGCAAGAAAAAGAGGGATAAAGACTAGAAGACATGCTTCACAGTCTCTCTACCAGAAACCTATTTAGACTGTCAAGTTTTAATGTTAACCGGATTTTATCCACATTAATAAAACAAATTAAACCCATTCTAAATAGTTAACAGTATAGTTTAGGGAAAAACAAATATATATATTAAGAAAAAGACTGGAAATGGCTAAAAACCTTGAGTTAAAACCTCAAAGGGCTCTCTCCCCTCACTGCTCTTTCAAGCAAAATTTCCTGTGTGGATTCCAAGATCTGGCTCCACAATAACAGGTAATATATTATAACCTCCCAGGCAGCATTGTTGTGGAAAAGCTTAACTTCTCATGCACTTAATTTGAAAAGTGCATAAACACTTCAACAAGAACAGCTCATTTAACACAAATTTTTATCTTCAATAATTCCTGCCCTTACTCCCATATTTAGCTTAGCCACACTAGGTAAGAAAACACAGTTTTCTTAACATGTTCAATTCTATGCAATGCTAACGTCTCTGTGCATTTGCTTAAATCTCCTAGGGAAAAATTAAAGAAACCATTTTTATTCCATTTTCACCACTTCAGTAACAAAACAAATAGAACATGTATTCAAACGTAATTGATTTTTCTGAAAACACTTACTTCAGCATATTGCTGACAATATAAGTGGTTGTGTGGATTAGTCATCATGAGCTCCTCTAAGCAGAAGGCTGCCTTTGCATAGCTGAGGAATATGAAAAACAGTGACAAAATGAAACAGAGCATACAACACAATACAAGAAAACTTACTTTTCCCTCCACAACTTCATGTGATTCACAATTAATAAAAATAATTTGTGTTTAAATGTTTGAAACTCCAAATTATTATTTTTACATCGTTTCATGGCTGGACTTGATGATCTTAAAGGTCTTTTGCAACCTAAATGATTCTATGATTCCATAATAGTGAAAACCATACAAAATTTAATAGTCTAGGTGGAACAGGTCACGGAAAGCATTTAAAATATTTATTTCGTATTTATAAGTGCCATTTCTTATCAACAGGTGTGATGAGTAGAAACAGGCATTAGGTACTATAAGACTCAGACTACAAAATACTAACTAACTCAGACTACAAAATAGTTCTTTTTTTCTCCTACAAGAAAATTCAGCTACATGAGGATTCACAAAATGCTAGAGAGCAGAGCACATACACCATCTGTTAACCTAATCTGCTCAGTCAGCCACAAAGATAGGATCGAAAAAACACACCAAGAACAGTTCTAAAAGTCTAATAGTCCAAATCTAGGTATGAAAATTGCCTCACACTAGACCAAATGGGCAGCAACTTCTCCTTGCAAAAGAAAAGGCTAGTACTTGTTCTTTAAATGAAAGCTTTCAGACAGAATTAAGAGGCCAAGCTCAAAATGTAGGTTTGTTTAGTTATAAAAATTGTAGTTTCATAGTCTTTCAACTAACAGTGTTTCCTGCAGAATTTGCATCTTCTACAGATATGTGGTAGCACTGATGCACAGTGTTTACATGATAGGATTCCAAAATTCAGAGATGCAGTGTTTAGAATGAGTGTATTTAATATCACGGTAAAAGCAATTTAGCAATTATGAGACAATATTAAAACATATAACCTGTAAAACCTTGTTACTTAAATGTAATATATTGTGGTTTTCTCCTGTGCGCATTACGATAGTCGTGCATGCATTTCAAATATTAAATTGGAGAAAAAAGGATAGCCACTTAATTCTCCAAAAGCAGAAGCCACAGTCCTCGTAACGGAGCACAGCACTGAATGGAAAACGATATAAACCTTGGACATCTAGGTGTGTTTCTGAACTACGGTTAACAGCAGGGTGAGTTCACAAGCAAGACTAAATTTGTGACACTGACAAAACAAGCTGATTAAATGTTTCCTTTTTTTAAAAATTAACTTTTAGTTGCTTTTTAGCCAAGATCCCATTTTTTTCCCATTTACTCATAAAAATAATAATCCTAATGATGCCCATAAAAGTACAGTGAGCAAGCTCTTTTTTTTCAATGAACTGGAGAAAGTTCCACACTTTATTTTTTATTGGAATTACAGACCAAGACAAACACAAGCAAAAGCAATTTCTTTCCCGGGTTTTATTACACAATCTTGTAACAAAGATTATAGCAAAAACCCCCAAACAACCAGTAATGGAATAAGTACGTCTACACCACTCTATCACTCACATTTGTACCGACAGACTTGACAACCTTAAATTTGTTTCTAACCTTCTTTTTTTTTTAAAAGAAAGCTATTTTCTTGGAAAAGTGGCTGGGGATTTTCCCAAACCAAACAGAAATCTGGATATCGAAATTCTAGATTATTCCTTATGTCAGCATTTGAAAGAGTTTAGTAATTATTTTTTTGAGAATGGGGTGGAACAAGAGGTGGTGGGGGAACAATTTTTTCATCACAGTGAGAATGACTATTTCTTCCTTGAGAATTTGATTCTTTTACCACTCTCTAGAAAGGAAGGAAGGAAACAATGTGATATAATTCAAGCTGAGCTGAAGAACTAAAGAAGGGGGTGAAAAAAAAAGATAGGCCTTTGGCTGGAGGTCAGAATTAATGCTGTGATATTAGAAAACTTGCACTAAGGCTTTGAGCTAATCCTTTCACACTGGGATTTCCTCCTGTCACTACAGCAATAAAAAAAAAGCTAACAAAAACATTAAATATCCAATAAGCAAGTTACTACAACATTCAGCATTCTTGATTGCACTGGGTTTTATACCCAGGCGACCAGATGCCTGTAAGTTCTGGCTTCATGTTTTGTTTTATTTTTTTTTCAAGGTTACTAAAAGTTCTCGCAGATGTAGGCTAAAAGAAAATCAGAGTATCATTTGCTGTGATCAATTGATTTTAAAAGTAAAGAATTTAAAATCTATAACTAGTAAAAACATCGCTTGAAAGAAGATTTCTGGGAAATAATTGCTGTGCCCAGCTAAACTCAAAGCACTTCTTTTAAAATTAGATTTTTAAAAAATGACTGAAACACACAGGTCATTAAGTAAACTACGTCGGTTTTAAAATCAAATGCCTTGTTAGAGCATTTGGTAGTCAAATAAGGTTGGTAATTATTTCCTGTTGATGCTTGCTTTATTGGAAATGAGATGACATACTTTCTAACACTACTTCAAAAAAGTCTCTGAGGTCTTTGACTTACATAGAGTGGGTTCCAATTTAACAGCTTTTATGTGGACTTAGCAAACAACTTACTCATGTTCATTGATGTAAAGTTCTGCAAGTTCATGCCAAGCTTCTTGGTCCCCAACAAATCTGTATAGGGAAGGCAAGAGAGGAGAAAGGGAAAAAAGAAAGAATGTGGAAGGGATTCTGTAAATGGCCAGCATGGAAGCAAAAGCGTAAATCAAATGCAAATTCCATTTTAATTAAAAAGATTTATCAGCATAGCAAAACACAATCTGTATTCTTGTAAGACACTCACTGTTCCAGATACTCATTCAGCTCTCGGATGGCCTCAAGATTTTTCCCCTGGGCTTTTCGAATGGCAATCTTACGCTTTCTTGCTGCCTATGGGTTGACATTAATAAAGGATTAGGGTCTCATAATTCCCTGGGTTTTTGTAAAGAAAGCAATTTGACTGTGCAAATTATTGTCTCAATACCAGTGGAATTCCACTGCAGAGCTACTGCTAGGCTGAAGTTTATAAACATACCCTATGACACCCCACTGAGAGACTGAAAACCTCTTCTTACAATCACATTATGTATGCTTTTCTTTGGAGGCACAAACTGTATGCATTATTTCATTCAAATAAGTGACTGTCCAGATTCTGATAATTACAAAACAGCAGGGGATGCTAATCTTCAGCCATTCCAAAGACCCCCATCTTGTCATTCACAAGATCCATGGCTATAGAGGAGAGATGGTGACTGAGTCTCAGAGAATTCCATAGATGCATCTTGGCTGCCACTGTATAAATGCAGCTTTCAGCCATTTTTAAAGATTCTTGTTGGAGTGCTGAATGCCATCTTTAATTAATGTTGAATAACACCAATTGCATAAACTAGTTTCTCATCATTCTTGGAGCACAAAGTAGGCTCTCCAGTGTAAAGAGAATATAAAATAGCCACTTCAATGGCAAACAAAGCAGTACTTCAATATGTGGGTGGAAAATGTATTGCAGCACAAACAATATAAAACCAAGTTATAAGTATTTATAATATATTCAGATTTCGAACTTCATAAAAATTGCCACAGAAGACACAGTATTTTAATAGTTGATTATTCTGTACTTCAATCCAGTATTCCAGTTTCTGAGGTATGTTGGTTACAATTCTCTAAAAGCAGTTTTCAGACCTCCAGGAGTTATGTATTGAGACACACTTGAGGCGTAACTCAAAACAATGGACAAGTTCCTAGCAGTCTGGCAGTTTGGGCCAAACAGCTCTATACCTCAGCCAGCCTTTAAGCCATCAGACCGAGAATTTGACAGAATGAAAGTAAGCCCAAATTCCCGTGTAACACATCTTAAAGAATGAACACCATCAACCTCCTGCCTTGCCTATAACCCCTGTTCTCCTGGGTGATCACAACTGCTGTAGTCAGACATGAGAAGACAGTCTGGTGTGCATCATGTGTCTGTGTGTACATTCACACTGATACACCATTTCTCCATGAGATAAAAAATAAAAAAAACCCCACACTTTCCCAGTAACAAAATCCCACTGCTTATTCCCTTCCATGCTCTCGTTCCATGTCATACCTTATAAAGAGGTTATACAGTTAGGTATAACGTTATAGAAGCCTTGACAGCACAGGAACAGACAACTCCAACAAACCTTAAATCATTTTAATCTTTGGATTTAAGATACCTCTGAACTCAGTCTGTTTCTTCATGATGTACCTTCCTACGGTCACAGTCAACATATACCCTGAAGAAGCTTTTGTATTTTTACTGTATTTTAAACATAACTATTCTCTTAAGTATCTTATTTTGGATCATCATTTGAACAAATTGCTTCCAGAAGAAAAGGAGTGTAGCATCTAAGTAAACTAGTTCAACCTACCAAAACTGCACAGCTAGAAATACTTTTAACACTAACTGTAGGTTTATTCTTTCCTTCGAGTTCATCCCCTTCACGTCCCTCACAAACACGTATTTGATGAATTTTCAGTGACAATTACTCAAGTGAGGAAGAAATATTTCCCCCATCTGCCTAAACACAAGGCACAGGCAGAAAGAAAATTCATCCGAACAATCAGGAGACAAATTTGGACCCACATAGTGTGGTGTGTTTACCCACAGTCATTTTGTTTTCCACTGCTTCTTTGTCAAACTGCAACCTGTGAAGTTACATTCATCATTCTGCTTTTACTGAGAGAAGTTTGGCTAAAAGCCCTAGCTGACTCTGGAAATTGTAACCGCTGACTACATTTATCACTCTAACAATAACAGACATGGTTTATTTTATTACTGAGTTTTTAAAGTAAAGATAACTGTAATTAAAATTATGTTTTCAAAATATAAAAAGGTTACTCTCACATGCTTATCATATTGCTACTATCACCAATGAAAAAAACAAAACCAAAGAAAACCCCAAAGCCATTGTCCTCTATCACATTTTATGAGGGGGTGCAGGGCAGCACCCTCACTGTGGTGGGAACACCAGGGCAGTGTTGAACGTGCTACCCAAGGCTGATGCTACACACAGCCCAGTGACCTGCCCACCCCCCCTGAAACGTGACAGAAGGGACAGTGAGGACAACAGCACACGCAGCCAAAGGCCTGTATCACGCCATTACAGCTCCTACAGACAGTTCTCCTGCAGGTAACAGACCATCTACTTTAAAATTTAGCTTCTGAATTAAAAATTTACTTGTTATTTTCAACATTGAAGGCAAAAACAAGAGACTGATCAAAACTAAACTGCCTGAGGACTGAAATAATCTGTTTAATATATAAAATCAATCAATGCATCTGACAACTTAATTTGCAATGGTAAAGAGAAATAGTCTACAGAAGCCACCCTCCTTTTTAGTTTCTGATGACACTTCCTCAATTGCATGCAAGTCAGTGCCCTAAAAGAGCTTGGAAACAGATTTTCTCCATGGCTGCTTTATTTCTTAACCACAGCACTCCCAAGTAACGTAAATCACTGGAACCTTGAGACATTAATTCATTAAAAACTACAACTATTTCTAGTCACAAATGTAAATGGATTTTTACCTACAACAAGCATGTCATCTAATGCAATCAAATAATGAGAATAAAAGGATTAGACAGAATTAACATATTCTGAGGGTAGCACTTAGGACTTAAATGAATTACATATACGTTTTATGGAATTTATCTGCTTATAAACCACACGAAATCCCACAAGAGTTCTTCAAAAATACACTTTTGTGTTTTCATTTGAGGAAAAACAGTATTAGAAACTTCATTTTTTTATCCTGCTTCGTTATCACTAAAAATAAAGCAGTATCTGGGCTTGCAGTCTGCACTATCTTCACCCTCAAATAAACCTTCAAAAATGCTGGGATAAGTTTATTTGCAGACAACGATTAGTTTACAAAAAAGAGGCTCAGCCACTCAAAACAGTGCTGACATTGAGGATGAACAAGATGTTGTATAGTAGCACAGAATTTCTCAAAGTCCCTTTAAAATCGCTGGGAAGAAATCAATGAAGATGCAGGGTTTTAAAAGCAATTATTAACCTTTTTTTCCATTACATAAATAAAACTATAACACAAATATTCTGAACACATTGTCAAGAGACATCTATATAAGTGTTCAGTAGATCTGAAGTACTGAGCTCAGTGATTCCTAGGAGTGATAAGCCAGGCTAAGAAATAAAGACATGAAAACAAACTGCTATTGCTTTTATCTGTATTCACAGACCGCTCTCCCATTGGAATTTCTAGTTCTCTGAATCATAAAGACTCTTTTCTTTTTTAAAATAAACCCTGAAATTCAACGACTCCAGTAGCTGAGGCTTTAAGAAAACCAAGTACTAAAAGGCCTGCACTAAACCTAAGACATGGGTCATTCTCTATGCTGTGAACTACTAGTTCTTACTCGGATTTACACAGTCCCTGGGCCCCTGCCGAGCTCCCTGTGTGCACCGGCTTCCTCCCCAGGGAGCTGGGGCTCACACTCAGCATGTTTACCAAGCATCCTGAGGAAAGCACCATAACTAATGACAATTTACACACAGCGTTCATTTTCCTTTATTTCCATCAAATTAAACAAAATGTTTTACTGCGGAGAACCACTGCCAACACTAATAACCGCTTTACCAGTCAAAAAAATAGTTATTTGATAAAGAAAGCCAGCCTCTCACCAATTCTATAGAAGCTTTACCTAGTATTTATTTCATATATCTGATTTATTACCTGCCTTAGTATCAGCTGGTACAAGAAACCCCACCAATTTCACGTTTTATTATGTTTTGGGCCTTTTTTTTTAGTAAAAATCTCACATTTTAAAATATAAGCTCATGTTTAGGGGACCTGTTGCAACATAAAAAAAAACCTGCAAAATGCAGAGTAAATCTGTTCAATCATGAATTTCAGGGGGACTAAGAATATTCATGAAACACTTATTTCTAACTACAAGATTTGAGATTATTTTGCAAACTATCACTAAAATAGTAACAATTATGTTAATAAAGATTAAAAAATAACATTAAAGAATTATATTTCAATTATCTGCATCACAACAGTACCATTCTTAAGAGCAAGCCCGATACAAAAATGACCACAGTCTCACTTCTGCTTCCACCTTAAATTGAAAGGAAATGAAAACTTTCAGTGCTGCAACAAGATCTTCAGTGTTTAACCATGCAGACAGAATGTGTGACATGGAATTCCCCCTATCAGTTTTCCAAAGTTTAAAACAAAATGCTAGAATGGTTATTAGCTGATTCTGTAAATCCAAGACTCTTAATAGGAAGATACATGTCATCTTAAAGAAACATATTGTAATCAGTATCATATGGATTAAGGTACTTCAGGATGCCACGTATTTATTAAACAATGAACCATTCTAAGCTCTTTCTTTTAAATACTAATAATCCTCAATCTGGCACAAGAACTAATCCACCATTTGTCGTGACGCCTAAATAGACTCAAAGTGAAATGAGGAGTTGAACATTTATGAACTTCTGCATTTGATTAGTAAAACATACCAAGAGAGTCTAAGATTGTTCTAAATTTCATGGTTGCAAAGGAAGTATTAGTAGAATTTTTGGGTACTGGTACCTCTAAGAAAGGAACAATTTCACATATATAACTGCCACAGCGTTAGGTAAATTATATTTTTCATCTGAAAAAGGAACTTCAATTTTTTAAATTTGTTTTTATCAAGGACTTAACATTGTAGAAAATGTGCATTTGGTCTAAGAGTTTGATACATTAAAATAATCTTTGAATTGCAATATGTAAATCAAACCAGAAGTATAGACAACTAGAATAAAAATAAAGGGAAGGAATTGCACAGACGTCAAAAAATACCACCTAATCCGAATATAACCCCAATAACCAACACACTTAGAGTTTTGTCAAAGTTAACCATGGAAGACAGTTAAATCAGGCTAAATCTTGCAAATCAATCTATGCAGGCACGGAACTGCTGAGTTTAATCTGGTCCTTTAAGGATAACATCAAAGCATAAGTAGCAATGGTGAACATAACTTTTTACAGCATTCTAGAGGGAATCCAGAAAACGACAGCCCATAAAGTCTAACACCAGCACACAGCAAATTGGCAGAAGCTATAAAGGCTAAAACGCTGAAGCCTGTGATTAGAAAACATGGACAATGTTACATACCAAAAAAGAGTAATAACAGCTTACACAGAGGAAAGTAAGACTTCCCTGATCTACTGGAGTTCTTTGAAGGTGTCACTAAAATCGTGGATGAACAATGATCCATTTCAAAGTCAACTTTGAATTAAAAATTAATTTCAACAAGATCTCTCACTTCGAAGCTGAAAGCTCTGAAGGAAACTTCACACAGGAAACACAGTGTAAGAGGAAGGTATTCACATGGGTAAAGAAATTAGTCAAAAGACACCAAATAGAAGGGAAAAGAGATCTTGTCTACAAGTGAGGTCTCTGCACTAAGAATCACAGAGTTGCCTGTACTGAAAACTACTGCTCACCATCTTAATAAGTGATCTAACAAGGGAATTATCTGTGATGTGATAAAGTTAATTGGTGATAATGAGTTATGCAAGTACAAAGAGCAAAAGTAAACTCCAAAGAATAGCATTCACAACAGCAAACGTCAGAATGATAAAAGCAGCCACTGAAATTAAATCTAGACTAAGGGTAAAAATACTAATTTAATGTACACAGAAAGACTGCCTGAATTTGCCCAGGTAGGAAGGAGATGCTGGAGTTGCAACAAACAGCTCTATAATACACCAGTCCAGTGTTCAGAAGATGTCTTAAAAAATCCCCCAAAACAAAACCTACAACACCTTGATACTGGAATTATTAGTTAAGAACACATAACACATCACTGGCATAATTTTGCCATTGTGTAATTTCATAAAGCTCTTGTAATTCAAACATTGACTGCAGCTCTGCCCTCTCCTTCCTCAGCCAAATATAGGAAAAAAACATGAGAAAGGACACTCAGAGCAGCAGGGTTTCAGGGCACAGAACAGCAACCAGAAATGCTGGACAGATTTAGACTTCTCAGTTTCTTCTTCAGAGGGAAGACAAAATCCCTAAAATCATGAGCGTGAATAAAGTAAGAGAAAACAACCGTGACTTTAATAGACAAACTAGGGATATTAATCAAAATTGCTAGACTGAAGGTTTGGGGAAAGAAAAAAAAAAAAGATACATTTGCCCAAACCATGAATAAATTATGAAATTTCATTTCTGAATGATGTTGTAGAAACACACACAGCAAATAGACAAGTTCAAAAAGCCTTTTAAAAAAGAAAAAAAATCAACCTGGAAATTTTATGAAAAACTATTAGAAACAGTTACCACTTCTGACACAGGAAAACTGTAACATGAAGATTAAAAGAAGCTGGCAGAACAGACTAGAGCATACTGTGATTATCCTGTTCTTATACACTTCTCCCTGTAGCTCCTATTGGTCACTGGCCAGAAACAGGACAAGTAAAATGGACTTTTGGCACAACTCCAGTCTAGCTGTTCTTACGTTCTCAAACACTTATTTTCAAGGGACAAAATCTCCATCGACGTTTAAAAATTGCTGCATTCACAAAAGTAAAACATGGGAAAAATGTTGGAATGCACTCTGCTCTCTCACTTCACCTGTCATTATTGAACAAGAAATAAAAAAGAAACCTTGCAAAGGTAAATTATGTTCTCACTGTCAAAAGAAAAATTTTTTTTAGGCTCCATGTAGTACATCCCCAGCTTAGCCATCAGTCCTTGGGGACTATCTGAAACAGCAGCTGCAGCTCTTCACACCTCTCACCAAGTCCATCCTGCATCAGTCACAGAGCCAAACTGTCTTTTTCCATTCTACTATACATACTTAAGTTTAGGACAAGTTGGGCCTTTCCTGGTAGTGCTAGCAATATATTTAATGAAGCATAGAGACATTGCCTCAGAAAATTCCTCCTTAGTAGATAGTTCAGTTGGTGAGCAGTTTCCCTTTTTGCAACTTAAAGCACCCTGTAGATAAATGTACAAAACTGCAAGAACTTCACAGGAGGTCTCTGTTCAAAATGAACATGCAGCTACTGCAGGAGTTTTAAAGCATTATCGCTTTTCAAATGACAAATAGATATCCAGTGCTCAGACGTAGCACTCATTATTCTCAGTTTATGTTGTAGAGATGAGGAATTGAGGGAACAAAAATTACCTATGCAGTAAAGATGGTAGTAATGCATAATGATAGAAAGAGTTGTCAGGAAGAACGAACTCAGATATTCATGATATAAAATTGCTGCCTGATTACATGACACTCAGTATCAGATTTTGTTCTGAATCTTTCTAGTATCTGGATTCCCACATGTTCTTCAACCCCCTCCTGTGCCTCTCCTGAAACATGCCCAGCTTGGCTCGAACAAGAATCTCAACAGCGTGGAAAAGCCTAACTTCAAATGACCATACATACATGCTTGTTCCTGTCCACTCCCATCAACAACAGAGTTGTTATGGAAGTATTTTATGAAACCTGAAAGACAACAGCTTCACCCAGAACACCACCTTGTTCTTAAAAATATAATTTTTAATTCTTCAGTCACATAATTATATTACTAGACCCATGAAGTTAATAAGATTATCCACATGCTAAGCTAAGTAAGCATATACAGCGTCTTGGCATATTAGAAGCTTAGCTGAAAAAGCAGCAAGAAAGACAGCAAAAGAATTACTCCAATAGAGACAGCAGATTTTATGTGGATTAGAATTAAGGCAGAACTTTGTGCCTTATCTCACTTTCCCCTGGTGCTGACCAAGCACTCCGCAGTCTTCTTGATGGTTGAGTTGAACAACCAGGAGGAACTGCAGATGGACTAGCATGACAGTGGAGCAGGTAAGACACCAACCTAAGTCTTGAACACGTGAACATAGGGCTGGATTAACAAAAAAATTTGCCTCTCTAATTAAAATAGATGGGTCCACATTCATTTGCTCCCCAAAAGCAGAATCTTTGTCAGGGTAAAATGATGCAAAAAGGAATTCTACTTAATCTGATGCAGACATGTACACCTAGTTTAAAAATTCCTCATTTAATATTCATTACGGAATTAAAATCAATAGCAAAACCAGAGAGCTAACTGCCTGCTTAGGAACCAAGTCCTAAATAATTTTGCAGAGCTGGGCTTGCATCTGCTCTCCATATGTAATGTGTCAGTACTATTTCATCTCGCATGGCTGCTGTGGGACAAATGAGAGGAAAAAAATATTCAAGATGCTACTTTCACTCATAAGGTTGTTATGGACAAGCCCCATTCCCAGAAATGATGACTTACATATCAAACAGAAAATACAGATCTATCAATTCCATGCAAATCTGCTACTGAATTTATACATAAGCAATCCATCCAAAACGTAAATCTTAATGTAGTAACCAGACCACTAATAGAGACACTGAGAACACTGTGAAGATCTTGCAATTTAAAAACACCTAGAGTTTGAACGTGGCGTTACACTTCATATTGCAATATTATATCAAAGTTTAGCCATTTTGTTAGCTGAATTTACAGAAGGTACTGCTAAACAGTGACTACTGGGCTCAAAAGACTACCAGCCATTTTAAGGGCAGGTATATTCTGGCAATTTTTAAGTAGCATGCTCGAGCATTTAGCCTTATCTGCAGAAGGTATGAAGTGTATCTGGGTTTTCTTTAATGAAAGAACAGAAATTCCATCTTTCAGAACCACAAGTTTGGTTACTTGCAGCATTCAAATGCCATGTACCTTCATTATTAGAGCTAGAACAGTTACTGATAGAACTAATTAATACACATCAGGTCCTACAGGGAGTGACAGACATTTCACCAGCAGGTCTCAAAGCTATTTACTAGCAGCAGAAAACACACCAGTAGGTCTCAAAGCTACCTACTGGCAGCAGAAAATACAGTGCCTCAAGGCAAAATGTGAATTTTATAATATTTTTTTAAGGGGAAAAAAAGTGCACCTAAGACTTAAATGTTAATATAAATGCCTCTGTTCTGATGTCCTACCCACTCTTCAGGCCATGGGTTCGCCTACATCTCACCTGATTTCTCCTGTTAAATAACTACTTAATCTTCTATTACCTGTCTCTCTCCTCTCTGTCGGTCCGCACAGTTCTGCTTCCTTCTCTTTTTACACAGTTCCTTCTGGATGTTTTTTTCCTTCTCCTGCTCATCCCTTGGGTGCAACTCAAAAGAAAGGAATCCCCCTGCTTTCTGCCCCTTCCCCACAGCCTTACAGCCATGAGGAGAAACTGCAAGAAAGTCCTGCTTAGTCTCTGTGGCCTAAGATAGATAATACTCAATACAAAAAAAACAGATTTTAAGAAGATGTATTTGATAAAAATTCCAACAGTCTGTACTGAGATCATGAAGCAAAGATATTCAAATGCCCGTAACTTAGCCAGTTTGGGTGTTTTTTTCACAGTATAATAAAAGCTGCATTCTACCAAGAGCTCTTTTCCTGTTAGTATCCCTCCAAAGCCGGGCAAGGATGAGGATTTCTTACTGAAATACATAAACAGCAAAAACAAACAAAAAAGAACTTGCTACAAACGCTGCTAAAAAATACCCAATGTTGCCCTTATTTTGTTCTGTGAAACAGACTAAGCCTTTTATCTGGAGATCTACAAACAACTGGGGCACTGTTTTGCACCAGTATGAAGATTTTAAGTTTAATACTACATAAAAAAAGCCCCTACAATGGAAATTATGCCGTTTTAATAAGAGAGTAATCTGCCAGCTATAGCTCTAATAAACCTTCACATCCACCAAAATGGACAAGAATGGAAAACATAACCATTCTTACCCTATGAAAATGCACACAAGTTGTGCTTCTCTAAGGACTCACATTTCGTTCAGTGAACTCTTTGGAGAAGGGACAGGCTCTTACTCAACACCTACATGCTTTGAAAAATCATAGAATCATAAAATCGTTCTGGTTAGAAAAGAACTTTAAGATGATCAAGTCCAACTGTTATCCCAGCATTGCCAAGTCACCACTAAACCATGTCCCCAAGCACCTCATCTTCACATCTTTAAACTCCAGGGATGGTGACTCAGCCGCTTCCCTGAGCAGCCCGTTCCAGGGCTTCTCAACCCTTCCGGGAATAAATTTTTTCTAATATCCAACCTAAACCTCCCCTGGTGCAACTTGAGGCTACTTCCTCTTGTCCTATAACTTGCTATTTGGGAGAACAGCGCTCACCAGTGCTGAGTACAGGGGGATGAGATCACTTCCTTAGTGCTGCTGGCCACACTAGTGCTAATACAAGCCAGGATGCCGTTGGCTTTCTTGGCAACCTGGGCACACTGTTGGCTCATATTCAACCAACTACCAACCAACACCGCCAAGGCAGCTTTCCAGCCACTCTTCCCCAAGCCTGTAGTTTTGCATGGGGTTGTTGTGGCTCATGTGCAGGACCCAGAACTTGGCCTTGGTGAATCGCAAACCATTGGCCTCAGCCCATCAATCCAGCCTCCCTACCTGCAAGCAGACTGACACACCTGCCTAAATTGATGTCATCTGCAAACTTACTGAGGGTGCCCTCAGTCCCTCTCCAGATCACTGATGTATTAAACGGGAGTAGGCCCAACACTGACCCCTAGGGAACATCATTTGTGATGGGCCACCAACTGGGTTTAACTCCAGGCACCACCACTCCGTGGGCCAGGCCATTCAGTGAATTTTTGTACCCAGTGAAGCATACACCCATCCAAGCCACAAGCAGCCAGTTCCTCCAGGAGGATGCTGTGGGAAACCGCCTCAATGGCTTTACTAAAGTCCATGTAAACGACATATACAGCCTTTCCCTCATCCCATAAGCCCTGTTATAGGAGATGAGGTTCATCAAGCAAGACCTGTCTTTCATAAATCCATGCTGACTGGGCCTGATCAACTGGAGGCCCTCACGATGACACTCCAAGATGATCTGCTCCATAACCTTCTCCAGCACCAAAGTCAGACTGACGGGCCTTTAGCTCCTTGGATCCTCCTTCCAGGCCTTCTTGTAGATGGGTGCCACATTGGCTAACCTCCAGTCCTCTGGAACCTCTCCAATTAGCCAGGGTTGCTGGTAAATGAAAGTGGCTTGGCGAGCACTTCTGCCAGCAACCCCAGTACCCTTGGGAAGGATCCCATCTGGCCCCACGGACTTGTCCAAGTGATGCAGTAGGTCACTGACCACTTCCCCTTGGATTACAGGGGCTTCATGCTGTTACTCATCCCTGTCATCCAGCGCAGGGGACTAGGTATCTCAAGAACAACTGGTCTTACTATTAATGTCTGAGGCAAAGAAGGCATTAAGCAGCCATTTCCTCATCCTTGGTAATTATAGTTCCCCTCACATCCAATAAAGGATGGGAGAGTCTCCTTAGTCCTCCTTTTCCTGTTAATGTATTTATAGGAACAATTTTTACTACCTTTTACAGCAGTAGCCAGATTAAGTTCTAGTTGGGCTTTGGCCTTTCTATTTTCTCCCTACAAAACAAAATCTTTGTAGCCTTCCTGAGTGACCTGCCTCTTCCTGCAAAGGTCATAGACTTTCTGTTTCTTCCTGAGCTCCAGCAGCTCTCTGTCCAGCCAGGCCAGCCTTCTGCCCCACTGGGGGCACCTTATGGCACACCAGGACAGCCTGCTCCTGTGCCTTAGAGATTTCCCTCTTGAGGAGTATCCACCCTTCCTGGATTCCTTTGCCCTTCAGGACTCCCTCTGCAGGGACTCTATCAACTAGTCTAAAGAGGCCAAAGTCTTGCCTCCAGAATTTCAAATGTCAGTTCTGCTGACCCCCTTTCCTTACTTCTCTAAGAACTGACAAGTCTTATCATTTCATGATAGGAAATGCTATGCACAAGACAGCCTCCAACCATCACACTGTCCACAAGTGCTTCTCTGTCTGTGAACAAGTCTAGCAGGGAGCCTTTCCTAATTGTCTCTCTCACCAGCTGTGTCAGGAAATTTTCTTCCACACACCACAGGAACCTCTGGGACTGTTTCCTCTCTGCTGTATTGTATTGTATTTTGAGCAGACATCTGGTAAACTGAAGTCCCCCACGAGAACAAGTGGTAGTGATTGTGAGACTTCTCCCAGCTGCTTAGAGAGTAACTCATCTGCTTCTTGATTCTGGTTGGGCAGTCTATAAAAGACTCCCACCACATCTGCCTTGTTGGCCTTCCCCTTGATTCTTATCCATAGACGCTCAACCTCATCATCACCATCACTATGCTTCAGACCATCCAAACACCCTCCAGCACAGAGGGCTACCCCACCGCCTCTCCTGCCCTGCCTGTCCCTTCTGAAGAGTTCACAGCCATCCAGTGCAGCACTCCAGCTGTGAGAATCATCCCACCTTTTTTTCTGTGATGGCAACTATGTCATAGTTTTCCTGCTATACAATGAAATGAAATATCATCTTTAAAGTGGCATTAACATTGGCCCACTGTTAAATGAGTCATCTTTTTCAGCAAGTAAGCTCATAGTGAGATAAAACATTGAGATGATCACCTTTTAAAGAGTACTTTAAATTCTAGCCTAAGAAATTAAATAAAGTATTTACTGTTCTCTTGATTTCAGAGTTCTGCATGCAACAAAACCTCATCCAAAAACGTAAATGTCCATCACATAATTCAAGTTCAAGGTTCACTTTGTATAGTGGAAAAGTCTGCTAGGTGTCTATGTTTAAAAAAAAAAAACAAAACAAAAACAAACCAAAAACACACACAAAACCCCCAGACTTTTTCCATGGTTCAGTTTGAAATTGTCAGTTTATGCAAAGTATGATTTTTACATGATGCGTGTCAACAAATGTCTGCTTCACTTACAGGACTTGCCAGAATGTTTAATGTGTATAAGCAACTCCATGTGTTAGCAAACCAGAAGAAATTGCTATAATGCAAGGTGTGTGCCAAGACAGCTCAGCAACAGTTTCTTTTTCAAAATCTCAAACTATTATTTTCCTACAGCAGCCACATGCGTGCATGGAAATAATTAACAGGTAAAAGACACAAAGAAATCGGCACATGACAATTTATTGAAACTTTCTATGTAACCTTCCCTCTCCACATACAAGGCTTAGCCAATCTGCTCTAGTTACACAGCAAAGAACTTTTCCTTTACATTTAACACTCAACTTCTGTTCTCAGATCTAAAGAAATCCAACAGATCATGCAGCTGTTCTAATATCTACATCTCATGCTTCTAAATATTACCATTTTATGGATATTTATAATTTTGTTAAGGAGGAAATCCAAGCTAGGCCATAGACACGCATAATACTTATTTAACTCTATCATTTGGTTCTGTAAAACTATCCAGCAAACCATTCAGATGATGTTAGCCATGTTGAGACAGCTGAGGAGTACAACTGCCAGAAGTGCACACTTCAAAGACCTGTGGTCCACAGAAGTCATTGTGATAGGATACTCCATTTTCCCCTGGATTCAACAAAATGTCATAAACCATGAACCTACGTGATCTGTTCTTATGGCTTCACTGTAGATAGATTCCATCTTGTTTTAACAGGACTCTGAAGATTTAAGTGTCTCCCAAACTCTTAGGCTCATACACTGATAAAACCCATCAACATTTACTGCGCACAGCTATCCACCTCATGCTCCAACTTCTACTCAAAACCATTACAGACTTTCAGTGGTGTTGTGGTTTAAGCCCACCCAGCCACCAACAGAGCACAACGGAGCTGCTCCCTCCCTTCTGCCTCCCTCCAGTGGGACATGGAGGACAAAATACAACAAAAGGTCAGGGGCAATGCCCCTACTTGACGCAACAAAATCAATTTAATTTAAACAACAAAACCACCATCAACTTACCAATCAAATCGGAGTAGGATAATGAGAAATACAACTTGACCTTAAAAGCACCTTCCCCTCACCCCTCCCTTCTTCCCAGGCTCAGCTCTGCTCCCAGTTCTCTACATCCCACCACCTAGCAGTGCAGAGGGACAGGGAATGGGGGTTGCAGTCAGTTCATCACATGTTGTTTTTGCTGATCCTTCCTCCTCTGGGGGAGGATTCCTCACAGTCCTCCCCTGCTCCAGCATGGGGTCCCTTACATGGGAGACAGTCTTCCATGAAATTCAGTGTGAGTCCTTCACACAGGCTGCACATCTTCATGAACTGCTCCAGTGCGGGTCCCTTCTACAGGGTGTAGCCCTCCCAGTGCTAGAGTGCTCTAGTGTGGTCTTCCCTCGGAGTCACTGCCTTCTTCAGGTGCAGTGGGCTCCTCCCTGGGCTGCAGGACAGCCTGCACTGCCATGATCTTCGCCGCCAGCTGCAGGGGAACCTCTGCTCTGGTGCATGTACCACCCTCCTCCCTTACTGACCCTGGTGTCTGCGGAGTTGTGCCTCTCACAGCCCCCTCCTCTTCAAAACGAAGGAATTCGTCCAGCAGGTTTTTCCTCCTCTTAAATGTTACTGAAGAGACACTTCCAACATTGCTGATCAGCTTGGCCTCGGCCAGAGGTGAGTCTGACTTGGAGCTGGGGGAGCTTCTCAAAGCTTCTTACAGTAGCCACAGCAGCAGCCCTCTCCCCTGCTACCGAACCACCCCTCCACAAACCCAGGACAAAAGGACAGCTGCAGATCACCTACATTCGTCTTGCAGAACACAGTTCAAGTAGCCCTACTTTACTGAGAGCACAAAATAAGACTGAAGCATTGAAATAGTTCTTTCTACCTTTGCACAAAAAAAAATACATGAGTCCTATCACTGCTAAAAGAGACTTCAACCTACCACTGTCGCCTGAGCACCTGATTTGGTAAGAATGTTTCCAGATGCACTGCCTTGAAAATAATTTTCTGGTTTGGTGCTTTTAGGCCTTTTTTTGGTTGTTGGATTGAATTAGTTTTGTGGGGTCTTTTTAACGGTACAATCAGTTGACGTGATGGCACTTCATCCATCCACCTCTGGCATACCCTAGTTACCCCAGTTATCTGTGTTTCTGTGAACCTTCCCCTCTGGAATCACAGACCATGTCATATAAACCAAGTGAAGAAAGACAGAGGTTCAAAATGCACCCAGGAACATTTACATGAGACTGCAAAACATCTGCAATAGCCCAAATATTACATGTACATACAAGTTTACCCAATAAAGAGAACCAATTCCTCAAAACCAATTAACACAGACAAACATATACCCTCAGACAATGATTAATAATAATTGATTTTGCAACATGTGATATAAAAATTTGGAGCTCTGTAGTTTCTTCAGGTTTCTTGCTTTATCCTTGTGGAAAAAAAATGCATGAAACTATATTATTAGAAGTTTGTTTGGACTTTCATTTTGCCTTCTAATAGCTCAAGGTGGTTTACACAACAAGTATTCAAAAAATGCTTAAAAAGTACAGTCTGGCTCAGATTTTGTTTTATACAGTTGGCAAGCTTTATAGTATTTTGATTCAAAAGCTAGCAAAATGTCCCAGACAATAAAAATAACTGCTATTCGAGCACTACCTGAGCATATCCATACTTAATCTTGAAGATTAAGCATTAGGAAGGCAGGAGACACATAGCAAACACACTAGTCCTTTAAATGATGAATATGAAAGGCCCAATATAAACCCTAATGAGACTGCTGGAATGGTTGCTAGCTATAATTCTGTCTTCTAAATTCAGTGTTTAAGCAAGTATTACATCATGCCTTCTCAGCATGAAAGGAATTCTTTGTTCTAATGAAGGCAACACAGATTATTACACTAGGAAACTAAAGGAAACAGATACAGTAAGAAAGACACCACTGCAAGTGAGAAAAAAATATTTTACACTTACAGTGTTAGTCGAATCTTCTTGTAAAATTCTATCATATAACTGGATGGCATCATCATACCTGTTCAAAGAAATCATTCACATTTATTTCTGCCAAGACAGAACTCCTGACTTTTTGACAGTCCTTGCGATAGTTAATAACCCTCCTATAATTTTTACACTGAATATACTTAAGCAAACTAGATTAATGCAAAAATCTCAAGTGAGTGCTAAATATGCACAGCAGTATTTTATGTCACCAAGTTAAAAAACATACATGCTAATTGCTTCATGGAATACTGTTTCAGCAGCAACTTATATGTTTTACATCCAATTTCTTACTCTCCTACCTGCTCTCTCTTTATGTACCAAATAGGTCAAACCATCACATTCCAGCTCTACCTTTAACCTCTCTCAAGAAACAGAAACCCCAAAAGTTGAAATGCCATCCAAACTGATGACTTTTCATCAGTTTTGTTTTTTAGTCTGGAGAAGAGAAGACTAAGGAGGGATCTAATTAATGTATACAAATATATGAGGGCTGGGTGTCAATGAGCAACCTGTTTTCACTTGTGCCCTGCGATAGGACACGGGGCAATGGTCACAAGCTGGAGCACAGGAAGTTCCACCTCAACATGAGGAAGAACTTGTTTACTGTAAGGGTTCGAGCACTGGAACAGGCTCCCCAGGGAGGTTGTGGAGTCTCCTTCCTTGGAGACTTTTAAGACCCATCTGGATGTGTTCCTGTGTGACCTGCCCTAGACTAGATGGTCCTGCTCTGGCAGGGGGGTTGGACTCGATTTCTGGAGGTCCCTTCCAACCCCTGACAACTTCTGATTCATCTCTCTGATGTAAAACTTCAGGCAAGAATAAACAGCTGCATACGGTAACCTGGGCGGATTCACACAGGAGTCCATGCCCAGACTATATCACAAATCTTGAAAGAAAATGTTTTCCACTATCATTACATAGGTTTTATTCATTAATTCTGCTATTTGAAGCATGCTTGAAAAAGGTTACTCCCGTTGCTACAAACGTTTTAAAACTTCTGGGAAACAGATCTGTGTGTTCAGTCAGCTGTGTACGTGACCTAAACTGGACAAAAGAAATAACTGAATTCAGAATACATGTGACTACACAGCTGTTATGATACCACCACATAACAGGGGCACATGTTGTGTCTCCATGTACATTTTGACAGGCAATTTTTCGGAGGTACTGCTGAGTGGTTTTGATGCTACACATCCCCTTCTCCCCTCGGACATCCATTCATGTACTCTCACTGCTTGGCTTCCCAAGCACTGCTGACATCACCACAGCTCAGCTGTGCTGTCCAGTCAGGTATGAGAGCAAGTGTGAAAGGAAGGACAAAAGCCTAAACTGCTAAAAGGCTGAGCAGACCTACAGACTTGAGCAAACGTTCTGTGAAACGCCGTATTCATGTTTCCTGTTAGTTGCTATTTTATCCAATGTATTTTATTCGACTCGACATGATGGTCATAATCCCAGCTTTACAGGCTGAAGTTCCAGAGTAAATATTCTTTTGATTAGCAAGTGTCTACAAGGATGTCTCAGTCTGCACGGACATTCTTCACCGTTTCCTCCTCCCGCTGGCGACGGTGGGGGTCTTATCAACCCCTAGAAGTCCCTTAGATTTAACAAGAAGCTCACTTCTGCAATCGAGATGTGACCCCTTCAGCCCAAGCCTCCCTAGGTTTCATTTACAGTCAGTGGAGAGAAACAGGCCCCTCCAGGGCATGGCTTAGAGCACCTGCAGATGGGTTCCTGTTCAAGACAACTCACAGCTGAAGCCTCTTTCTTCTCTGATTTCTGGAGAAAATCTATGCAGATGAAACCTCAGCTTTCATTAATGTCTTTGCTTCCCTGATATTTCAATCTAAGGAGCTAACCCGAAAGATATTTTGTCAAAAAATTTTATAAGCACTTTTGGAAAACTGTGGCTCAAACTCATTTCACTGATGAAACAACACATTATGCTGGTGCAGCAATTGCCTCCCAGTAAGATCTGTTCCTATGCAGTAACATCTTCACTGCAGCCACATCAGCCTGAACAGAATTATGATCTTTTGCATTTCTGAACAGCTTTCAGGAAGGAGGGATAATCTGCTGCCATTCTCTCACTGTCTTCCTATGTTACACCAAATGAAGACAGAATGCAAGCTAAGTTTAATGTAAACTTTTCATAAGTATATCTTTGATATAAAGGGAGTGTGAAATGTAGAACATCTAGTTGCCCTGAGGCTGCTCCTGTGGTTGTGGAGTCCAGTCACCCACTCTTTCTGATCCAAGCAACAGACATTGATTGGTGTCTCATATCAAGTAGCATTTTAAAAGTTAATTTTGCAAGGATGCAATGGATGAAGAACATCTACCAAACAAATAAATTACAAGAAAAAGCTTTAAGGGCTTTACCCCTAAGTCCCAATTCCTTTATATCAAGGTGGCCCAAAAGCTTCAAATCTCACCAACTCTATATGCAAAATGTGACATGGAACAGATTTCACATTCAACGGCTGAAACTCCTTCTCAAGACCCATGACAAGTACTTTAGAACAATGTTGGTATTAAAGATGTATCCAAAGGAGAAAAGTCAGCCTCAAGCCCTGAGGTCATTCCTCTTGGAAAGTAAGTTTTAAGCTGTTCATTACTTTAATAATTCCTGTTAAATACAGCATGCTATAACCCTTCTATTAGTAATTTCAAAAAGATCTGTCTGACTTTTAGGTTCTGCCACTCTGTTCTCTATGTTTTTTTTTTAAGTTGTTTCAATAACTAACTCTACAGATTTCATCCTTATCAAGTCTTACTTGATTTAGCCATCCAGAAAACAAGGGAAAAGAGCCATATCTTGCAATAATTAGGGCACAGGAGAACAATGAAGGCAAAAATATGCCAGCACTGATTTTCATACGCTACTCTAGCTCTGTGAGATGAAACACAGACCTCTCAGACTCTTTTAAAGAAGTGCCTAGTGTTTTACTGTATAATGACTTCTGTTGTTCAGTAAGAGATCTTTCTAATGTCTGAAGTCTGTTGGGAAGATTACAAAAATGTAATACTGCATAGTACATGCGAAAATGCAATACAAACATGATAGTATGCTCATCATTATTTTCTATAAAGAAACCAACCAACGTTGCTTTGCCATGGCTTCATAGTGCCTGAATTCCTTTTTAAGAAATAGCACCTTTCCAGACAGAAAGTACATTTTTCTTAAATTCAGGTTTTACCTCTCCATAGCTTCAAATCTCATTCCAGTTAATCGTTTAACTCTGTGGCTCCCAGGAAACTGCCGCCTTAGTTCCTGTAGACAAAACTAGACAAAGAAAACCAAAAATACTACTGTGAATATAATTATCTACACAGCAGCTAAAGAGGAAAAAAAAAGTCCTTGCCTGATGAATTTAAAAACCTGAAATGGCACTTTTAAGTAAAAGCAAATATTAATTTTTGAAATAAGCAAAAATACGTATTGATGAAGAGAAACTCAGACACACTGAAACTTTGTCTGTTAGAAGACTAATTCTAAGAAATGTTTCGCATACAGGTCATTAGATCATCAGGCCTTCTTGGAAATAGTTATTTGTCTAGAAAATTAAACTCACCTACTAAAACAGTTCTGATATTATTAAAACTTGAAGTCTATTTAGTTGTCTCATAATAACACAAGACAGTAAAAAAAAAAAAGGCAAAATAAAGATGGTAAGAGCTTATGTGATGCTTCTTTAATAAATGAGTAAGTTATAATGGAATAAACTATGCTAATAATATGCTCTGTGTTTATTTTTAAAATAAAAATTGAAATCCAAAGAAAATGTTTGTCACTGGCTTAAGCTGAGCCTGCTGGCAGAAGAGGCACAGCTTCTAACTCCTGAAATCAATGAGACACCTGGGCTGGTTAAAAGAAACCCATCACTGGCAGATTTATCTGGATTCGGAAAAAAAAATCTTTGGTAGAGAGACTGACTCACAACTTCCCCAGAGCAAATGAACTCTAACCATATTATGAATGTGGCTAGATAGTATTGCAAATTCTGTAGCTGACTCATTGTGGTGGGAAGCAGGACAGTCCCCAGGCTCTCAAAAAGACCAGTTGCTTGAATCACACCAAAACCTTCATAAAGAACCCTCATTTTCCAGGCATTTATTTATACAATTCAGCTTATAAACTTGTTCTTCAGACCTAAGGTTCTAGCCGAGGCCCATCTAGATAATGTGTTCCATCTCATCACACCTACTGGTCAAAGGAAATCTACAGAAGCAGACTAGTAATAATTAGTAGGTCCCCTCTATGTTTCCATAGATCAACAGGTTGCTAGAGCACAGCAAAGAGAAATATTCACATCTCTCCATGTGCAAAAAAATAGAGAAGGAAAAGAGAAAGGGAAGAGTAATCAAATAAGTACTGCTTAGCCTCAGGTAAGCACAGAGTATTTTCACCATGATCATCTTAGTTTCCAAGGGACCAAGTTCCCAACAACACAATCTCACACAGCAAGATGTGGTTTAGTCCAGAAACAGTTCACTGGTGCTTTGAGTTATGTCTAGGTGAACTGCAGCTACTCTGGACATCAAATTGTCATGAAGAACCATATGTACTTACCAGCACTTTACATGACAGCTGAACTAATCGATGAATGTTCTTAAGAGACAAGAAGACTTACATAAAACTCCAGAAAAGTATTTTCACTTCATCTTTTACAATACAAACAAACTTTCAGATTTTAAAATGAACTTCTGCAGACCTGTGGCAACCTGTGTCCTGAAGGATGGTGATTTTCAGTATAAAAATATGAATTGCTTTTCTCCAATAAAATTTCTGAATGTCAAAAACTGTTCTATATGCAGTGACGCTAAACTCCACAATCTGCACATGGAATTTTACATCTAGAAAAACTCCACCAATAATATAAAAAGGGCTGATGAAGTACCACTCAAGTGCAGGAGTACTTCAAGTACAAGCAGTGAACGCCCTGTATTTAAATTTAATATGTCAGCTGTATAATCCTTCACGTTACTGAGGACTGGTTCTACACTAGGTCAATAATCTACTTCCAAGATTCTCTCAGAAACTGAGCAGTTACAATGGCAAATCTCATTTTTATGTGAAACCTTAATTTCCAGTTAATTTGCTTTCTGATTTTTTTAATCACATCAGGTTTTCATTTTGAAGGTCTAACAAAGGCAAAGAAATAAAACCCTGGACTTCAGCAAGTAAAATACTTGGAAGTGCAATTGCCTGCCAACAGTAGGTGATGTCACTAATGTCATTTAAAACACTCATGTGAAAGAACTGGCTAATTGCAGTAGGGACATGCATTACACAGTCCTTTTGTGCAGGACAGAGAGCAACAGTGATAAAAAGAGGAAAGGAAGAGAAAAAAGTCAGATAAATGACTGAAAACGATCTCAGCCTCCTCATTTGGAGCAGAGGAGACCTATTCCTCCAAGCAAAATCCATCACAGTTGTCAAAAGCTCATTGCTAAAAAAAATGAGAAGTTCCGAAGCTCTGTGTTTACTTCAGGGCTACAGCCGTAGCAAAAAGCCACGTTATGATGCTGACTTGTTTGAATTAGGTACTTCTTTATTATAAATCAATCATATTTACAAAAAAAACCCAACTGATTTTCCCTCTAAGGTTTTAACCTTTCTGAGCTGCACCTCTCATCCCAAGTAACATTCCTTAGAGGACACAGAAATTGAAATTTAAAATCCCTGATAGGGTTATAGTAAAAATAAATCGTGTTTCACAACTGATATTTTAATACTGGGTCCTGCAACAATTTTGTGACAGTCTTCCTAAAAAGACTCTGAAAATAAAGACTAAAACTGGTTTAGATATAAATCAGAGCACAGGACTATATTTATTTAAACAGTAAGCCTGTTTGGTTTTGCTTAAACAGACAGCTATACTAAAATAGTGTTTTCTTCTGAGGAACAAAAAAGAGAGGGAAGTTCAGGGGGTTCATGACAAGTTCAGTGTGCTGTGCTTTATTTTCCAGCATACTCCATTTTACCACATACACACCTACTTTCAAATTGCCCTTCTTCCATCTCCAGTCTGACCCCTTGTGTACCATAGACCATTAAGTTTTACCCAAATGACATCACATGAAGCTTAAATACCGTATGGGGCATTTTGCCATCTGACAGAGAACAAGGCATTGGAAGAGTAATAACCATGAAAGACCTGGACTTCTGAAAATATCTTTCTTTTTACTAAGAATAAGCCCAAGCTTATTAAGGTTGTTTGTTTGTTTGTTTGTTTTTTCCCAGCACTTTGTGAGGGTCAGATCAAAAGATTATTAAAATTTGCCTGCAAACCATTTTTGTCTTTTTCAGTTTGTGCCTTTAAAGCATTAGCTAAGTATGCTTGGGTTTCTTGTTTTAGTGTTTTTTCATTTCTGATCTAGTGAATCAGTGTCACAGGTCTAAATAAACTAAATTTAATCAAAACTTTTATTTGTATAATTCAAATCTGCATACAAATTGACTAATCCCAAGTATCCATTAACAATATTTTTATCAAGAATCACTGAATAATTTGGATTATAAGGGATCTATGGAGGTCACCTGCTCCAAATTCCCACTCAAAACTGAGCCAACTTCCAAGTGTGTGCAGGGCTATATCCCAGTCCATTTCTGGGCATCTCCAAAGGAGACTCCACAGCTTCTGTGCTATTTGTCCCAGTGTCCACTAACCTCATTGCTAAAAACTTTCTCCTAATATCCAACTGGAATTTCCTCCGTTGCAGCTTACATCTCTCACACTTGTCTCCTGCTGCACATCTAGAGAAATGGGTCTTCATCTTCTTTATACCTTCCCATTAGAATATATTCAAAGACAGTAATAAAATTCCTTCTTTGCTTTCTCCAGACTTAACAAATCCAGATCTCTCAGACTTTTTCTTATATGTTATGCAGTCCAGCTCCTTATTCATATTGAAGACTTGCTCCAATATATCAATGACTTTATTTGATGGTAGCCAACACGACATATGATACGATATGCATGACAGGACATTTTGCCTCAAAACATTAAAAAAAACCCAATATAATTTGAGAGGTTTTCAATAAACAAACAGTCTCTGTACAATATGGCAACTTCAATATTATTCTTGACATTTAGCCCACACCCGCATAGCTGTAAATATTTTCATGGTTATTGGAAGAGACATGATCTGTCTAAACAAAAGTTACACATTAGAGAAGGTGGGTGGAGGCAGTTTCTTCCCAGCAGTGTATTTCTTTACAGATACTGTGCAAGTCCAAGTTATGGAGTTCAGAATATCCTGTAACTGCCCCAAGAACTATCTGGAAGAGATACCCAGGAAGAGAGCTTGAGGGAAAAGTCAGCTTGAAAACTTACCAATGCCAAATCATCTCGACTGCAGTCCAGGGCAGCAATCATCACCTGTTCATATATTATCCAAACTGGACACAAAAGAGACATTAAATACAGATAGTTAATTTTTTTTAAGATCATGGGAAACACCTACAATGTAAATAAGATTAATGAATTCCGTCTGTATATTTTTCCCCTTGTACTCCTGTGGGTCACTACTGAAACAGGGACATTTTAAGAAACTGCTGGAATTAATTAAAACTGCATTTAAGCAATTTTATTGCTTTTAGTAACAAAGTACCTTTTGACATCTTGAAAGGCAGTAAAGCTCTAATTCTCTGCTTTTGCTAACATTATAGCTGCAGTCTTTTAAGCAGATCCCCATTAGGGCTTGCTCTCTCATCAAACTTGGAGAACAGCCACTTAGGCTAGAAAAAAAAAATTCCCTTAACTGTTTCACTGCTGAAAGTCCTATAAACACTGTCTTCTTACTGAAGCTGAAATACTTCTCCAAATCAGTGACAGATTGCACTATTTCTGTTCTAGGCCTACCGAGTTCTTGAACATAAGAACTTAACAGTGTAGCTAAACAAGCTGCAGAAAGGAGAAGTTATGGTAGAGGGAAGCATGTCATGCAAGTATTAGAAGTACTAGGTGTTTTGAACTCATGTAAATACAGCCAAGTGCACTCGGTATTTCACAGAACTGAAACAGAAGCATATGCCTTCCAAAATAAAAACATTAAAGAAAAATAGAAAAACATAAAATAAAAACATATTCCACTGCCTAAAAGAGACCTACAACAAAGCTGGAGAAGCACCTTTTACAAGGGCCTTTAGTAATAGGACAGGGGTAATGGTTTCAAACTGAAAGAGGGAAGATTTAGATTATATGTAAGGAAGAAAAGCTTTACAGTGAGGGTGGTGAGATACTGGAACAGGTTGCCTGGGGAAGTTGTGGATGCCCCATCCCTGGAAGTGTTCAGAGCCAGGTTTAATGGGGCTTTGAGCAACCTGGTCTAGTGGGAGGTGTCCCTGCCCATGGCAGGGGGCTTGGAAATGCATGATCTCCAAGGTCCCTTCCAACCCAACCCATTCTATGATTCTATGAAAGTAACAGAGGCTCTCTTACTTTTAAAAACAGTTTCTATGATACAAATTTTTACTATTTTTGGAAGAAAATACTATCTCTTGCTAGGTATACAGAAGAAGAGAAACAGGTACTAATTTGTCTGTAGCCCCTCATCCCCATTGGAACCATGTGAGATATATATTCTATCTTTATTATATAATGCATACATTTATTGCGTGAATGTAAAAATACATAGATACAGACAAAATAGAGATAACATATATTCATGCTATAAATCATATATTATATTTTAAAAACATTCTAAAGACAAGAATAAGATACTTTCATAGCTAATTAAATGTCTCTCTCCATTCAGTCCAACTTCTACTTTGATATTCCAACCCCGGTGCAGGTTAAGAGTCAGATATTAGGCAAGAGAACACTTAAGAGAATCATGTAACCAGTCCAGAGGAATCTGTTTTTCTCATCTGTACATCTGTACTGGGGCTTTCTTGTTCAAACTTTAAAAAAAAAAAAAAAAATGTGCCAAAGGTCTTATTCTTCTACTTTGAAGTCTAACAACTCTATAGCTTTGGACTACTGATTGTCCATAACAAATGTCAACTTTTTATTAAAATTAAGATGCGGACAATAGTATCCCTACGCCTCAGATTCAATAAGTTATTTTTATTTTTAAAACTCTAATAACGATATTTATTTTCCCAAATTACATTGCATGTCTTCTGTCTGAGGAGCCAAGTTAGAAAGACATCCAAATAATCTAGCCCACTACATTATTTTCCCTTCTATATGCATTCTGAAATTAGTCATTGTAATATCCAGATATTTTCTGAAAACACATGAAGCAACAAGACTAACATCCATTATATACAACTCACTCACCTTCCGTGGCTACCCACAGAAAGAATTCTAGATCTACTCTAAGTGTTTGGGGTTTTTTTTGTTTGGTTCCTGTGTGTGTTTGTTTTTAAAAATGTATACAGCTCCCATTCTGATAATACTTTTTTAAAAAAACTTAAACAGAATGCAAATATGTAAATAAATTTCATATATTTTTATGCATTGGTTAAGAATCTCAGGAATATTGCAGATAATTTATCTAGTGAATCCTGAATGTGAAGTTTATGAAAGAGTGAAATACATATATCTTGAAAAGAAGGACAAATTCAACACTGACAAGAAAGGAACGCCTCAGCTTGTATTACTGAGAACAGTGTTTCAGAAATGTATTAGTAAGATCTGAGAGGAATATCAAGCTCCTCAAAAATTTTTTTTCCAAAATTTTATTCTTAAATTATTAGTAATGTGGTAAGAAGAAAGAAAAATAAAAGTTAGTTGTCCAAGTTCTTCTGAAGCAGAGTGAAGCTCCTTCTCTTGCAGGTGGGTGTACGAAGCCTGCCCAGGCAGCCTGAGCGCAAGCGCGCCCCTCAGGGCGGAGGTGCGAGGCCCCCTGGCAGCGCAGGGCCTTCGCCAGGCTGGGGGTCTCCAGCGCACTCCACCGCTCGCTGCTACGCACAGAAGCAGCTTCAGTACATGCTAGTTTGGGTAGATTAGCCATATATTGATATTCTAAACAGTATAACATCAGCAGTGGCAAAGTTGCTTACAACCAAAAGAACTCCTGAAGAGAACTACAGCTTGGAGGGTGCAAAATAAATCCAGAGCAAAGTACTGACAGAAAACAAATCTTTTCTGCAGAACCCCAAACTCAACACTGAAAGACTCCTCACCTGCTGAGAGGCAAAGCACCTTCTTGAAATGACTTTTAATTCCAATTTTTAATTTTAATTTCCTGGAACACTGTATGAAGTTACGTATTTGAAATTAAAGTTCACTTACTAAAGCTGAACAAAGTTAAGCATATGGAATACTGTAACTTTTACAAGTAAATACAACGCTCTACTGTGGCTGCTAAAATCCACTTGTAACTATATAACAGCAGTTAATAAAATGAAAGAACTGCAAGAGAAATTTATTGAAGAATTTCTGTATTATAGTACCTGAATTACAAAAAAGGGAGAAAGAAGAAAGAATGAGCATTACCTTAAAAACCTGTGTGAGATTAATACGCAAAACTATGCAATCATGATAGCACTTTGTTATACTTTGTTTTATTTTATGCTTATAGTAAAGACTGCTATTGTAATGTGGTGTGTTTCTAAACAATTCTCTTTTATTAAGAAACATTATATCTCAGCTTCTGTCTACTGAAAGTAGTGCAAGGTGCTTAAAATCACCTGAAAATACTGATTTCATGAATAGGGGAAACTTAAGACTTACCTTCAACTGTGGTATCACAAATGTAACGTCGTACTAAAACCAGCCTTAATAACAATTCCTGCAGTATGTAGGACTTGACTACAGAATAGTTTTCTCTGTTATAAGGAGACACTTTTCAATATTTGTCACAGTGTTGAAAAACAGAAAATCAGTCAAGTGACAGGTAGATAACAGATTCACACAAAGTTGCCCTATGTCAGCCTAACAACTAATCTAGCAAACTAACAGTTCTAGTAGGTGATTTTTCCACCTCTTTTCACTGCAGCCCAAATTTGAGAAAGAAATAAAATCTAGGAAATCTGGCAGCCTACTAGACTAGTAAAGTCTAGCATGAAATACATATTTCAACAACATCAGCCAATAGAGAAAGGCAACACAGACATACAAAGCAGAGGCTGAGAAAAGAAAACAGAATCAGGCAATGGAAGTTTTAAAAATAATGATTGTTAACTTACTGTCATCTCCAAGTTTAGATGCATATTCATTAATTAACTCTTCTCCAACATCCACTATCTGTTCGCTGTTTCGGTAGTTTTCTTCCCTCCATTTCCTCATTTTATCACGCATATCTGAAGGCCAAGGGGAGAAAAGAATAAAAAGAGAATACAGAGGTTTCTCAATAGTAATGGAATTTCCATTTTACTTCTGGAAGATATGCATGTGAAGAACAGGTTTGGAGAGCAATAGCTCTAAAAAAGTGACTTAGAAAATAACTAGAGAACAGATGGGTATAACACTCTTCAAACAAACTGTGCTCATGCTCTAATATAACTTATTCAACTTCTAAGTTTGCACTCACTCAGGTTACCAACATATGCAGTAAAAAAAATCCAATTTGATATCTAGTTATCCAATAAATAATAACATTTAACGCACATTACCCGTGGTTAGGAAAAACAGGCTAGGAGAAATTCCTCCCAAGTAGTTTCACACTTATATCTACAAACAATTCTAAAATGATATTTCTGCTCAAGGTGAAAAAATTTTCACTTGAAGTATTAGAAGAACAACGAGAACTCAATCACTGGTCAAGTTCTTCATTGCAAGCAACACGCTGTGAACTTCCACTCCAAAAAGAATCCACGTGCTCCTACAGAACGGAGCTGCAGGAAGGGCAGAGATGGAAGTGAAGGCTTTCTACACCAGGGGCAGGCCCCAGGTACAAAAATTACCACTCGTAGGTGAGGCAGAAAAGATGGTGTATCTTAGCAGTAAGATTTTTGTTTCAAGAGAACGTTACTATGGATCTGATCTCCCAGAGAACAGGTATACTCATGAGGTCAGCTGAAGAGCACTGCCTAGGCTAGGTTTTATCTACCCTCTGGATCAGGAAATAGCTAAGAATGAGATTTTATATACAGAGCTGCATTTATATACATGTAGATGTCCCATATACAAGTACAAATTTCAGGAAACAGTCTTCATTAACAGGTAGTGGCTTCACTAATATGAAGGTACCAGACAAGTGTTGCCAATTCTTTCTTTAAACAACAGCTGGAAAAACAAACACAATGATACATCTAAATGCTGTCAGTTTTTCTTGTACTTTAAAATGCATAGTTAACGTAACTGACAGTCAAAAATTAACCACTGAATTTAATTCCATCTACCTGAAGTGATCTCAGATCTCTCATAAGACTGTTATTGTGCTACATTTTGTATTTTGAAATTCAACCAAAACCACCACAGGGTTACATTTCATATGCATGAATAAAGTTAAATGGTTCTAGACACATGATGGTCCCTGGAAATTCAAAGTTAGACAGCAAGAATGTGAGAGAACACAAACATTCACAAAAGCTGAGAAGCTAAAGGCATAGAAATAAATAAACTGTCTGATTTCTACCCACTCATTTACTTGAAAATTATCAATGCCTCCATTCCAGCAATTCCAAATGGAATAGTGTCTGAATTATGTATTAGCAGAATGCACATCTACCATTCATCACCCAAGTACAGCATTCACAGCAATGGAAAAAAACTGTAGGTCAGAGACTAGTGTATGAGCTGATGACTGAAAAAGCAAGAGAAAAAAGTTCTTATCCATAGACATCTATTGAGATGCTGGCTAGCTTCAGAAATACTGAATTTGAAGTCAAAAGTAGAAAAAAGAAAATCCTAAAAACTGCAGTAAAACTTATGCAAGGCTTTTTACAATTTTGTCAAATAATTTTTCACTAAGAAAGCTATCAAAAGAGTCACCCAGTAATAACTGAAGTCTTGGAAGTAAATCTACATCCAGCACATAATACAAGTTTGGGCAGTAGCAATCAGGAATTTTAGAAAAAAAAAAAAATTAAGAAGATATCTAGCTTTAACTACAACCACTCCTGTCACATATAAAGGCTGGTCCCAAACAACTGATAGATTTGTTCTTGTCTTAGGTTCTCTTATAGCAAGCTTTGCACATAGAACTCAAAACAAAGTTCAGAGGAGCAGACATGCTTGCCACAATGCTTGCTGTTCACTAAAAAGATGCAAGCAATCTACAGCAAGCCAAAAGAAATAAGCTCTGGTTTATTTTTATGCCTGTATGCATCAATTAATATGGCCTGAGCAACCAGATATGAAGTTATCCTCTTATAATTACTTATACTTTGATTGTTTAGTTGGATCACGGTTTTCAAGGCCTCAATATCTAAAAGCACCTGATGAAAGGAAGGAAATTATGTTTACAGAGACATACCTCACATACTCCAAAATGTTACCTTGACATGTAACAACTGCTGCCACTGGCAGTCACTGAGGGACCCCATAACCATCATATTTCTAGAGCTCATTTCTATGTTGTTGTTCTGTTACAGAAGCCAGATCTTCCACCACACCTTGGCTCCACCCGCTCTCATCTTACAAAACACGAATCAAACCAAAAACCTCACAAACACATCAATTCACCAAGCCTGCCCAGACACGCAGGGTGTGCCAGGGCCTGCAGCTGCCCTCTGCGCGTCTCCAGCCCTGGCCTCACCTGGGCACCTGACAGCCAAAGCACAGGCAGCTCACCTGGGCACTGCAGGAGCTGCCTCTGACCCTGACAGCTTGGCTCTCCAGGTGGCCTCAGCTCAAATCCCAGTGTCTCACCTCTGCCTGCTGTAATCCTTTAAATTCGTATACAAAATCCAGGGAAAACTGATCTGTCCTGATTACGACTGCAAGTGAGGGATACCTAAAAGCAAGCAAACACAACAAAACCCCCCGCCAACACTTAGTTGCATGCCGACTGTGATAGAAGTAAAACATTAGCCTGTTTTCTATTTCCTAGGATCTTTCCACACAAACTAAATATGAATTCAGTTTCTAAGTCATAGGAAAGAAGTGATTTTGTCATCTGAAGTGGACATAATGACAGGAGACATTAAGAACACTAAAGTGTTCAGTTTTTCAATTCATTTGGGATTTTCTCTTTGCTATATATCACATTCCCTGATACAAACATTTGCAAGAAAATGGCCTCGCATACAGCCTGCTAAACTTCATCCTACAAAGGTTTTTACAGTACTTTCAAGAATTACAAAGAATTCCTTGAAAAAAGTCTCCCATGAATATGTACCAAAATCTCTTAATGTGCCACTATTTAAGCAGCACTGTTTTTAATACAGAAAACAGTAATACTAATTTAATGATCCAGAAACTTAAGTAGCTTAACAAGTCAACCTGAGGTATTAAAAATCTTCCAAAATATTCTTTTCACTTGTTTTCAATTTGTATTTAAAAAAAAATCTCTTATTTCTCTACCTTGATTCTGTGCAAGGTAGAGAAAGAAAAGAAAACCTGGTTTATTTTGTCCAGTTCTGACAGCAGATCAGATTAATTTCTGTGAAAGCCAGTTGTTATTTTATTACCTTTCGACTACTGTGACTGCTGCTTTTTTGAACATCACACTAATCCTGCACATGCAAGCTCACTTGCGTGCTCCAAAACCTGCTCTGAAAATGAATGCATACAGTTGTATTTATTTAATTAACCATTATTTCCACTCATGGGCAGAATGCATCTTTAATGTATCACTGAAACAATGTTAAATATTTATGAACAGCCTCTATAAAGTTCTACATAGCTTGAGACTCACACAGCTTGAGGCTTGCACATCACCAGTCACAACTGACATGCTAAACTACTGCAACATGCTTCTTGGCCAGACCTGCAATTGGCTGCTTGTCACTTCACAAAGTTTCTAATTCTTGTAAATATGAAGGAAGCAGTAAATATAATGTCATTAGCAGCAGTGACAAAAAAAAAAAAAAAAAAAAAAAAGCAGCAACACATCACCTTCATCTAAAGTAAGGAAGCTGTAAAATACATGATGCATATCCACGTATAAGCATTTCTAATACCATAGCACCCTGCAGCCACGTTTGGATCACCTTGGTCACTGATCAAGACTGTGAATTTAAATGAGAGTTTTCCTGCTCCACAGATGTAGAAATACATTTTAAAGCTTGAGACACAGAAGCAAGGTAAAGAAAGAAAACTACAACAGCTCCAGCAGTGGAAAGCAGTTATTTTCAGTTGTTTTTCCTAACCACCTGTACAATGCATTTACCTAACATAAAACATAACCATGGTTAAACTCCCACCATTGTCACAAAGAACCTGAGTGAAAAGTGAAGCAAGGTACAAACTCTCTCATTTGTTTCAGTTATTCTGCTTACCTATCCTCCAATCAGTTTCATCTTTAAGCAATAGTAAACCCATCTTGTTTAGAAAGGGCTGAGTATATAACAAACATTTTTCAGCTAATAACCAACCATACACCTGGTTTCATTGAAATTTATCATTTTAGACAAATTCAAGATGAGCTACATTAAATTCCTAGGACTGTCTTCAAGTCCTTTGCAAGGGACTAGGTCACAATGCTGCTGGGATCACCCACTGATGAAAAGCCTTATTTTACCAAGGATCTGCTGAAGTACAAATGGAGGAGAAAAGCTGCCTTGTCTGAGAAGAGTCTCTGCATGGTCTGTTACAGGACTCCATCATTTTTACTTTACTTTGCATCTCTTACAATAGAGGGAAAATATATGTAATTTTTCAAATGTGTGCTTCTAAAACAGAGACAGGCCCTTGGACGAATGCAGCTCTGCTGCTATGCTCCAAGTCTTTTATTTGGGTGTAAACTAGAAGATACCTCAGGAAGGAAACAGGTGAAATGG